>NW_022751954.1:86683-91515 GCF_011630105.1 Anneissia japonica
TAGAAAAAATAAATAAATTAAAGGGACGAGAATAAGTGGGTCTTAAGTCGTTCTTTGAAAATGGTGACAGAAGGTGACTCACGAATAAATAAAGGTAACAAGTTCCACAACTTGGGCCCAGCAACCATTAACGATCGCTCCCCACAAGACTTTAACCGAAAGGATGGACAATAAAGATTGGTTGAGTCAGTTGTTGACCGGAGGGAA
Organism: Anneissia japonica; assembly: GCF_011630105.1. NCBI lineage: Eukaryota > Metazoa > Echinodermata > Crinoidea > Comatulida > Comatulidae > Anneissia > Anneissia japonica. The sequence continues at coordinate 86,891 of NW_022751954.1, forward strand.
CGAGTGCAAGTTGCAGAACGAACCTTAATTAATTCGGAAATGTATTGTGGTGATAACTTGTGAATTGATTTGTAAACATATAAAAGTACTTTGAATTCAATACGCTGTTTCACTGGCAACCAGTGAAGACGACGAAGAGTAGGGGTGATGTGATGGAATTTAGGTGTCCCAGTGACAAGACGAGCAGCGATGTTCATCAATAGCTGCAGCTTTCTAATTGATGTTAATGGTATTCCGTAAAGGACTCCATTACAATAATCCAATCTTGATGTAACCAATGCATGTACAAGTTTTGACGTAGCATCTTCATTTAAAAAACGCCTAACTGCCTTGATGTTGCGGAGATGGAAGGATACTACTCTGCATGTGTTTGTAATATGTCTAATCATATGGATAGTGTGGAGTCAAACGTTACACCGATATGTCGCACCTCAGAAGATGGAATGATGTAGGTGTCTCCCACGCGGATGTTTTCAATGATGGGTACATTTAGACGGCGTTTAGGCTTTATATACAGCACTTCTGTCTTGTCTGTATTGCAGCAAAGCATATTGATAGACAGCCATCTATGAACATCATCAATACAACTTTCTAAGTTGCGAACTGTCTCTGCGGCAGCCTCCGGACTAAAAGATGTGTACCATTGCGTGTCGTCGGCATAAATGTGATATTTAATACCGCGTGTTTCTGAATGATGTCACCAAGAGGACGTACCGTACGTAAATAAGGAACAAAATGGGCCCCAAGGTAGAACCTTGAGGAACACCAAAATTCACTGGGACTGGAACTGAAATGGCTGATTCCACTCTAACAGACTGTTGTCTAGATTTTATGTAAGAGTTAAACCATGTTAATACTGTACCAGAAATCCCTAAAGCTGAAAGTCGATCAATGAGGATACTGTGATCGATGGTCAAATGCGGCGGACAAATCGAGGTACACTGATAATGTACAATATCCGTTGTCAAGGGCCTGCAAAATATCATTATTAACTTTCATTACAGCAGATTCCGTACTGTGTGCTTTTCTAAAGGCTGAGTGGTAAGAATCAAATAAATTATTGGAATTTAAAAACTTAACAAGAATTGAACAGACAACTTTCTCAATGATCTTGGCTACAAAAGGGATATTGGTAACTGGCCGATAATTGATAAACGAGTGAGGATCCAATGTTGATTTTTTCAAGAGTGGCGTGATAATACCAATCTTTAAAGAGTCAGGAAAAATGCCGGAGGATAGGGACGAATTGACAAGAGAACGAAATAATGAGACAGCACAATTGAGTTTACGAACAATCTTGGTAGGGAAAGGATCCAAATCACAAGATTTTGGTGCCAAAGATATAAGAAGTTTTGCAACCGTGTCTTCACTGACTGTCTCAAAGCTTTCAAGTTTGGTGATATGACATGAGGGATGAGATGCGGCCGTGAAAGATGAAACTACAGATTTGATAGAGATACTCTGACGCAGACGTTTGATTTTATCAACGAAAAATGTGTTAAAGTCAGTAGCCAACTGAAGCTTACTGGATGATGGTGGTAAGTTTGCCACGGTTGTCCTACCAAGTAGCTTGTTGGCAAGTTTGAACAGAGCTCTCTGATCATGTCCACATCCGTCGATCTTAGACTGGAGGTAAGAAACCCGAGAATCTTCAAGCGTACGGTGGTAAATATTGCATTGAATCTTATACTCGGCGAAATCACAATGATATTGAGATTTTAGCCATTTCCGCTCAGCTTTACGTCTTGCTTGTTTAGCTATCCTACAATTATTGGTGAACAAGCAGGGGATGCATGATTTGAAACGGTCTAGATTTTAATGGGGCCAGTTCATCTCTAAGTTAGGTAAGTGTATTGTTGTACTGGGTTATTGCGTTGTTCACATCCATGTCATCACTAAAATTAGAGAGAGAGAATGCGCAATTCTCCGATCGAGAATGTTGATGTCAATGTTGTTAAATTTTCTAAAAGTCACAACTTTCTTGGCAGGTGCTGGTTTGCGTGCATCGAGTGTAACGTGAAGAAAGAAATGATCAGACAAGGGATATTCATGAACCAGTGAAAGCAATGGGGATTACAATAGGGACTTATAAATTGGACCTAACCTAACCTAACAAACTATTCACGTGAGACCGTCGGCAATGCAGCGTACGCTTGTAGAAAGTAAAATAATAATAAATGCAAGAAGTCCAATAAAAATAGAGTTCAGAATATATGGCAAAACAGCGAGTTCCAATGATATAACAAAGTCCAAAATCGCTTCCACTTGCAATCGTCTGGTTGCACTTGGTACCGGTAACTGTTACAGCAAATCAAACTGTTCTTCTGATTCAAGTCAAGAAAATAGTGGAACCAAAAGAGTAGTAATTCTTCTTCCTTTTTAATTCAGGAAGGTTTCCAGTCAACAGCTTTCTGAAGAAGATTCACATTTATCCTAAGTCTATCCGACTATAGGACTATACTGTGTGCTGGAGTCCCGATCGGGATCTCTCAGTGTTTCATCTTCTCTGCTGTGTCTTTTTCCTTCTTTTCTGTTCTCCTTTCCGTTTCCTTGGATATTCTGGGTATATGTAGGGGATCTGGCTCCACCCTACTCATTCGAATATTCAATTATCATTGGTCCTTTAGCCTCAGGCAACACCCAAAGTCACTGTCCGTTCCCGATTTCCTGTGTCCGGTCATACATCATTTGATGTTGACAAGACGTTTCCTTTACTTCCTCAGGTATGTCGACAGCATACCACCCAACTCTCGGGAGAGGGTTAGCTGGTGGTATCTATTTGACTATAGGAAATGGAATGTTCAATGGGTCATTAACCTACAGGCTAAAACAGTATTCCATTGTATAGCTCTTTGGATAAGGGATACTGGATTAATATAAATAAATAATATAGAATAAATTTAAAGGTACTTAAGAATAACTAAAAAAATATACAAAAATACACCCTACTACATCTATATATACATATATATGGCCATAAATATTGCACTCGAATCAAGAAAAAATATCGGAAACATATACTTTTGTTCTAATTACCGTGTCTGTTGATTTCATATCATTATTTTTTGCAACGGATGCAAATTATTCAACTTTAACTCATTCTTAGGTCAATTAAAACAAGATTATAAAGAATCTATGTCATCATTGTACGAAAACATGCCAAAAACCCATATTAAGAGCACAATTTAATATTTTTGTCTTAGTCTCCCCCTATATAGGGGACACTTTTTTTTTGGTCCCGAAAGTGTCCCCATAATAGGGGTTTCCGTTAATTGGACTACTTTTGGGTCTGCGTCACGGTTTCGAGCGGCAGTAGCCAATCATTTTCATTAAAATAAAGTATATATTTTAAAAAGTTAGATAAAAAGACAATTATTTGAATAGTCATGTAAAATAATTTTCAAATTATACAAATAATTATAAATTAAAATAAATTATAATTTGCGTATAAATGTAGGATGTTTTATTACAAAAATAATAGCTGCTGCAGCAAATATCGTATAGCGCCGCTCTGCGCTCAGAGATCAGTGGAAAAAAAGTTTACTACAGCCTTAGCTTAGAGTGTTTGTATTTTGTAGAGTTAATAAGGTGAGTTATAGTGCCAAAATTATATTAAACACCACCAAGATTTAATGAAAAACGTAAGTTTGAGTAAGTAAGCTTTGTAGTTATGGTAGGTGGGTCATAATTATAAATTCAACCTGTAATTCCCGAGTGAAAGTTAACCATTTGCCCCATTTACTGACGACGGTGAAATTGCACAATCTACCGCAACACATAGGCCTAGGCCTAAGTCGTCTGGAGGTTGAGTGCTGAAGGCTTGGTGAGCCTAGGCATTGGCGGATCTAGGAGGGTGGGTGGGGGTGAATAAGGTGGCTAGCCATCTCCCTTCGGTGACCTCGAAAAAAAAAATATGGTCACTCGTCTTGTGTGTGTGCTTCTCATGTTTACATGTTGTAGGCTACTCTCGTTCATAAAACATACACTTTTATTTTTTAAGCATAACTTCTTTTCAGATGTCATCCAAGAGTGTCTAGCCGGTATTCGTCTAGCCTACCTAGCTAGGCCCTTGTAGATGTCTACTAATTCCAAAAAATCTCAAATGGAAGGGGATGCCTCTCCAAAAACCCATGATCAAGGGGTTGACTTGAGGGGGTGGGTTGGTCCCCTCACTTTTCGACCGCAATATCATAACAAGGTAATTCAACAAAAGGACGCACATCTCGGGACATCAAAGGTTGTAACTCTGGCATCGACATTCTAGGCGCACGTGCGTCCCTACACGCTGAACGACCATAAACCATCAGCGTATGTGACGATTTACCCACGCGCGTGTTAGTTGCCATGTTAGTCGCGCATCGTGCGATGATTACAAAGGCCTAATGATATTTTGCACTAACATTAGACTGAAATATATTCTTCATTTCAACATTAATTTTACCAAAATTGTGGTGAATTGTCGTTCATGAGACTCACTTCGTAGAAAAAAAAATAAATGTTCCGTATATACTCAAATGTTCGTCCTTGGCACCTTATGCCAACATTGTCAAAATGACAGATTAATGTTACATAAGAACATGAAATTTTATAAAATTCGTAAATTTTGAATTGCTATAACTTTTCAT
>NW_022751954.1:96133-136308 GCF_011630105.1 Anneissia japonica
GATCAGTTCAGGGGCGCTAACTCCCAAAATAATAATGATTTTTAACTACTTGCAAGTAATTTTGGGGGAGACGGGGGGGGGGAAGCGCGAGTAATTTTTGGAGGGGCGTGGATCCCCACCCCCACGCACCTCCTGGCCACTGAACCTCAGTCTTGCTATCTTAATACACTACGGCCTATAGTGATAAAATAAGGGGTAGTATAAACCTGAATAGGTGATTTTGATTTGGATTTTGGCGGACATATTTTTATGGCAAAAAGTGATGCCCAGGCATAGCAAATCAGATGGCTATGGTTTCTCAGGATGATGCAGCAATTATATGGAAGCAGTAAACAAAATTGACAGCTAAAAAACGTTAGAGGTGTTTCCTTCTCTAATGTAAGCTCCCTTGCATCTCAGGCGTTTTATTCTTATCGATCGTTATAATTTTTAGATACTGTACATTAATTCGAATAGTTACTTTGAATTAATTTTGAACATAAAAAACTTACAGCATTTTTTTTTTTTTTTTTTTTTTTTTAATAGAATTTAAAACACCATAAATATTGCACTCGAATCCAGAAAAAATATCGGAAACATATACTTTTGTTTTAATTCCGTGTCTGTTGATTTCATATTTTCTGCAACGGATGCAAATTATTGTTATAAATCAACTTGAACTCATTCTTAGGTCAATTAAAACAAGATTATAAAGAATCTATGTCATCATTGTACGAAAACATGCCAAAAACCCATATTAAGAGCACAATTTAATATTTTTGTCTTAATCTCCCCCCTATTAAGGGGACACTTTTTTTGGTCCCGAAAATGTCCCCTTAATAGGGTGTCCGTTAATTGGACTACTTTTGGGTCTGTGTCACGGTTTTGAGCGGCTGTAGCCAATCATTTTTATCATAATAAAATATATATTTTAAAAAGTTAGATAAAAAGACAATTATTTGAATAGTCATGTAAAATAATTTTCAAATTATATAAATAATTATAAATTAAAATAAATTATAATTTGCGTATAAATGTAGGATGTTTTATTACAAAAATAATAGCTTCTGCAGCAAATATCGTATAGCGCCGCTCTGCGCTCAGATCAGTGGAAAAAAGTTTACTACAGCCTTAGCTTAGAGTTTTTGTATTTTGTAGAGTTAATAAGGTGAGTTATAGTGCCAAAATTATATTAAACACCACCAAGATTTAATGAAAAACGTAAGTTTGAGTAAGTAAGTTTTGTAGTTATGGTAGGTGGGTCATAATTGTAAATTCAACCTGTAATTCCCGAGTGAAAGTTAACCATTTTGCCCCATTTACTGACGACGGTGAAATTTCATAATCTACCGCAACACATAAGTCGTCTGGAGGTTGAGTGTTGAAGGCTTGGTGAGCCTAGCTAGGCATTGGCGGATCTAGGAGGGTGGGTGGGGGTGAATAAGGTGGCTAGCCATCTCCCATCGGTGACCTCGAAAAAAAAAATATGGTCACTCGTCTTGTGTGTGTGCTTCTCATGTATACATGTTTACAAAATGTAGTAGGCTACTCTCGTAAAACATACACTTTTTATTTTAAGCATAACTTCTTTTCAGATGTCATCCAAGGGTGTCTAGGATGTCCCTGTCCCTTGTAGATGTCTACTAATTCCAAAAAATCTCAAATGGAAGGGGATGCCTCTCCTAAAACCCATGATCAAGGGGTTGAGTTGAGGGGGTGGGTTGGTCCCCTCACTTTTCGACCGCAATATCATAATTTCATAAGTCAAGAAGATGCCTGAAAATGGTTAAAATGAGCTGTATAAATGACCCAGATTTTAACAAAAGTGTGCTGTACAATCGGTACTGTATCTGCCCACAAACATCTGAATTACAGTACTTACAGTACAATACACGACTCGGCTTGGTGCTTCGCAAATTGTATTATCCACCCCCATTGCTGAATCCAGGATCTGCCACTGCTAGGCTAGGAGGTATTAACCCAATTTCAGTATATGTACCATCCTGAACCCCTCAAGAGGAAGTGAGGGACTTATTTTATTGATTTTATTCTCAAAATCTGTAACAATTATGGATTTTTTTTTTTTTTTTTTTTTTTTTAAAGAATTGTGGTGGGGAAGGTCAAGCGTCATAGACATAGGCCTTTTTTAGGGTCTCTTTACCTAGCTAGGCTCTAGGCCTATCTATATATATTGGATTATAATGGGGGTGGGGAATACTTGATGTTCTTGTTTATGAATTTTTTGTATCATACAGTATAAAAAATTGTGGACTATTCATCGTTATAACACAAGCCCAGCCAGCTTACCCTCACTTTTTTATCATGCATTGCTCGCCTCATCCCCCACCCACCTTGTGAATTACTCCACAAGGGCTTCTGTGTTGATTATGCAAAAATAGGCCTAGAATTCCATCTGCATCAGAAATTAGGTCTTGCTCTATCTCTCAATATACACACAATGTACAATGTTTGTAAACAGTAATTACGATTCCACACACCTATTTTCCTAGTAATTTTCTGCGCAAATTTGAGTTGGTTATCGAGATACTGTATCCTCAGAGGAAAAACAAATATTGTACAGTGTGGCTACCCCATAAAAATTGCTGATTTTGGTAATGATAATAATTATTTTTTTCAGTTGCATCTTTCTTGTGTTTAGTAATTGGTCAACATGGCACGTGGACAGCAAAAGATTCAATCACAACAGAAAAATGCAGAGAAACAAAAAAAATTAAAGGCAAAATCCAGTGGTGATAGTAAGGCTTCAGCTAAGAAGGCTTTGATATATACATGCTCTGTTTGTAAGGTAAGTATAAGCAGGTACTCAATATTTGAGTAGCTATTTCAAAAATATGCTTTTACCTGTATTCACACCATTGCACCATTTAGTATTTACAGAATGATTGATTGAAGATTGTAGAATAGCTACATTTTCCCCAGAAATCAGCCATTTCATAGATAACAGTGATGTTGCCTGGATTAGTTCTAAATGATTCTTCTTTGATATCTGATGTGTTTTTTTAACATCACACAAATTGCCTCAATTGTACATCCTTCATTCATACTTATATTACTTTGAATTGGAATGCTGATTGTTTGCCAACTAATTATTAAACTTGCATAATATCTGTCTCTTATACACATCTAGATGTGTATAAGAGACAGGTATAAACCTGAATAGGTGATTTTGATTTGGATTTTGGCGGACATATTTTTATGGCAAAAAGTGATGCCCAGGCATAGCAAATCAGATGGCTATGGTTTCTCAGGATGATGCAGCAATTATATGGAAGCAGTAAACAAAATTGACAGCTAAAAAACGTTAGAGGTGTTTCCTTCTCTAATGTAAGCTCCCTTGCATCTCAGGCGTTTTATTCTTATCGATCGTTATAATTTTTAGATACTGTACATTAATTCTAAAAAATCACAATTTCATACATTCTTCTTTTTTTTTTAGGGAGGTGGGTACTATTTCTACTGTATTAAAAATAACTACAAATAAAGATTAATACTGTATTCAGTCAAAATACATAACAGAATACACTAACCAACTAACAATAATTGTAATTTTCTTATTTGTACAGCAATCGTAAAATTTAATCTGTTCTTGTATCAGATATATAAAATATGCACAAAGTATATTTATCATGAAATACTGTATACAATTTGTGTATAGTGTATCATTAATGTCTATACACATGACTGTGGCTTTATAAGTTATACAATTTTGTGTGGAAAATGTAATTTGTGGTTATTAGTATTCACTATTTTGTTTTTTAAAAAAAAGCCAATTTTCTTATGCAGACCATGTACTAATTTATCAAGTTATTTAAAGGAGGCCATTTTATTTTGAAGATGTATTGTTCACAATATATTAGGGATCTTTCGATTGCATAACAATGGCAGGATGTAGAACGTAATGACGTCACTAAAAGTCATCTGCACATGCGAGAACGTTAAGTTGTCCTCGTCGCGCGGATTCTAGGACGCAATTTAGCCAAATCTACATACACAGAGAAAGTGGGACGCCTGGTAGGACGGTCACACGAGTGATTCCGTTCTACCATAGTGTGGTTGAACATATTCGAAAGCTTCCTATTATTATAAAACAGGCAATGAATATTTACAGTAAAATACTGTAAACATGGCATGTGTACTGAAATTATTATGTAAACAAGAATTAAGGAAATTCCTATAAATTTAGTTTGTTAGAGAAGAATTTGTAAAGGAAAAATTTGAGGCCTATTTAGAGTATGGCATGAGTCTTGGCCCAGGATGGTCCCAGATCAAAGTCATTGCACGGTTTTACTCGACTGTGCAGACCAAAAGTGGTGACTCTCTAAAACTTAATCATATTATTAGATTTTTCCTAGCTAGGTATGCGATGAAACTAGTAATTTTGAAATAACCTATCTTTAACCAAAAGGTCCACTGATTAATCTCAGATAAGATAGTATAATACATACTCCAAGTATCGAAATGCACGCCTATAACCTATCTATTTTTTAAAACAACCCTTTTGATTTCTATGTACATACACTAAGCAGTGTTTACAGTTGTGGTTGTTTAAATTGATACGTACAAGTTAATATAGTGATTTTTTAAAGTAATTATGTATGTATGTATCATATAGATCATGGCTTCCAGTAAAACATATTAAAACATCATTCTTCTTTCCTTACCAAGGTAATTGACACAGATAATTCTTGTCATGATCATTTCTATTTGTATACACTAAGAATTGTTTACAGTTATTAGTAATAAATGGTGGTTAAAACTGAGTTAAAATTGTGAATTTTTAATTATGCATATAGGCGATACAATATCTTTACTAGGACAAAACCCATAATTGGGTAAGTAAAACTAAGCAACACTGAAAAAAAAAATGTTTTTCTGCATCTTATTTTTGGTTGTTGAAAATAAAATAAATTTACTATTTAAAAAAATTCTGTTGAAGTGTATCCTTTTATGTACAAATTAGAATGAAGATGTAGTTTGGTGGTTTATTTGCCTTCTAATACATGAAACAAATCCCAGTGGAAAGGAAGACGATGCAAAGATTATAAACAGCGCAAACGAAAGAATGCTGCTTCTTGCCTATGGCATCAAACTTAAATTAACTACTTTTTTGTTTAAATTAATTTATAAATAGTATTGTACGAAAACATTTTTCAAAACTACTTTTTAGATATATGGTACCAATAATTTACATATGAAATTCAAAGCACTGTTACTTGAACAGAATTCCTGAATAAAAAAGTGGAGAAAATTTATTTGCACACTGTACACACTTGAATACCTGAAACTCAAAGAATATTTGGGGAGGTGCGTCACACACACACACACACATACTGTTAGTATGATGGGATTTTGAAACTTAATTACTGAATTTGGCTATGTTTTGCATTCTTTGCAGTTCAATGTAGTAGAAGTGTATGGTGCAGCATGCAAGGTGCTAGCCTTTCAATTGGAAGATGGGGGGTTCGAGACCGATGCTCGTCACACTGCTTATGTCCTTGGGCAATATAATTTATCAGCATTTTGCCTCTCTTCACCCAGGAGTATAAATGGGTACCTGGCAGGATGTGAATGATACAGAATGAAATTAGTAGTGCTGGTTACATGCATAACTAGGAATACTCCCCAGGGAGTGGAGAGGGTTTATGTTGTGTACGATTGATCCTGTATCCAATGACCAGGGAAAAAAGTGTCCTGAGAAGTTTTCTGGATATGTGCATTATAAAATAAAACAAAAAAAAAATAATGCTACTTCAGAAAGTAAGAGAAAACTAAATCTGGTTATGAAAAACTTTATTCATTCCATTCTGTTTGACACAACAAACTTTTATACCTTTTTTTTGCAAGAAAAAAAGATGTCAACATTGAAGTGATTTTATTACTACTAATTAAAAAAAATAATAATGAATGTCAGAATTTCAACATTTTGCTGCATCTGTAAGAAAAAGGTAGAAAATCAAGATCCCTCACCTAAACAGGATGTGAAGGAACAATATTCTGTATTCTTCACTTAGTGAATGCGAAGGAAATGGCCCAGGGGTGGCGCTAACGGGGTCCGGGGAAAACAAGGTGAGGGGATCCCAACGTTTGAGTGTGGACCCTTGTCGGGGAGCTTGGACTGATCGTCGAGGAATTCCTGGCGACACCCCTGAGATGGCCCATGTAGAAAACCTGTGAAACACCACAAAATTTTAAATATAGGCCTATAAAATTAATTTAAATTGAACCAGTAACTAAGGCAAATTAAAACAAGGCCTACCAATAACATTTCAATGACTTAAAATTCATATCTCAACACAATCAATTTTCCTAGAAACTTTCCATTGATTTTGGAAACTACTAAAACAGAATGAAAAAAAATGTGACATCTTATAGACGAAAAAAACCTACTACAATATATATTTATACCACATTATTTTGTGTCGAGATATTTTTATTTCAGTGCTCATAAACAGCCACATTATTACAATGATTATATAGTTCCTAAGTTTGATAATACATTTTTTGGTCCCAATTAATATAAAATTGATTGAAAGAATAAAACAAAACATAACTGAGTATTTTGAATGATCAATTCTTTTCAAGCACTTTCTATCAACTGAATTAATGTCAGGCCTTTAATAAATGAAACTAATAGATTCCATTTTGTCCTTTTCAAATAATTCATATTTTTAACATACATTTTTATCAATTACTGGCAAAGGATTACAACATAATCAGTATACAGTATTTCACAAGGCTATGTTTTGACATGTGTCAAAGTCAAATGAAACATAGTTCATAAGCCACATGAGTAAAATCTTCTCGTTAGTATCCATTAGCATTTTCTTTTGTCTTAAGATCTTTTACTGAATCATTTAAGTGTATTGGATTAAAATTTTGGGAAGTTTAAATTTATATTTATAGCATAAGCTATGTCATGAACTGTTGTCATGAACTGGCTTTCATGGGCTACTTACTTCATCCTTCAACAAAAAAATGTGGGTGATGTTCTAGTCCTACACAGAACAAAAAGACTGCACAGGAAATAGAACAAGTCCCCATTTTTCAATGTACACAGTGGTTACCCCACCATATATGGTGGTAACAACTATTCATTGGAGTGCAACAACTCCTCATCCTCTTCTAAAGGATATGTATGCAAACTACTCAAGGCACTTTTTTCCTGGTCACTGGTACAGAATCAACCAAACACAACTTGCAACCTCCTCCCCTCCCTGGGGAGAATCCTAATTATACATGTAGTTCATCACTACAATTTCATTCCAAATCATTCAACTCTCCAGTACCAATTTTTACTCCTGGGTGAAGAAAGACAAGCAAGGAGACAATCGTCAGTCTCAACCTACGACTTCTCGACTAAAAGTCTAACCCTTTTTAAAAATATGTATACCTACCTTATCCTGCATCCCTTTATACAGATTCAATCAAAATAATCTATAAATCATATTTGATTGACTAGAAATGTTGTTAAGTGTGTAGTCATTATATAATTATGTATTTTCATTGAAGTTTGGACTGAATGCACATGTTCAACAACTCACAATGATCTTATTTTTTCCTTATTTTATTCTTTAATATCTGAGTACATTAATATTTCTAATTCTGCAACTCTTCACATACATTCTTCGAGCTAAATAATTGCAAAAATCAATTCCTGATAAGTATTCTGTTTCAATTACATTCAATCATTCTTTGCAGAGAATATATGAAAAAAATGTTCCAATACAGTACTTTCAAAATGACCATTATAAATTCCCTCATCCAAAAGTACACAACTAATACATTATGAAATTTTAATATTTATGATCATTTTGTTACATATTGAGGCTACTTGCATGATAAACTTTACCAGTTTAAATTTGCTTAGTACAGTATATCCAAATACTGTTAAGCATAAATGCTTTTACACGACTGCACTGTAACAGGTGACGATACAGAAAAACCATTTAATGGTTTATAACAAATGAGTTACAGTATAACAATTTCTAAACATAAAACACACACAACATGGTCAAACTCACTGGTATATATTCACATACACTATAATTTTTTGAGCTTTTATTTGTTCCAGAATTATATATCCAGCAATCCGACAAATAGTAGTTCAATAGCAAATCAATTAAAATATTGTGCGGGACCAAATCAATTAAAAAATCGTGGGGACCAAAATGTGGTTTTTTTTATACCACCACCCAATTACAACAAGGTAGCACTTAAGCCTGATTTAAGTACTCTGCATCATACATACTATTTTTCCAGTTTGCCATTTCAAACTGGTTGGCCATCTTTAAGGTTAATTTTCAGGTAAATGGAGAAAAATTCAAAGAAAACTGCTAGACAAATACAACACATATCTTCTCATAGCAGACAGTTTGCTAGTGGTTGAGGGCAGTATAAGACACCTAGAATATACTATAATACTGCATAGTGTTTCTTCTTCAACTGGTCAACATCTCTTTTACTGAACTTGCTTGATTCAGCAACGCTAAGGCTGTGGAATACTTGTTGAAGAGCTAGAGACAGAGAAAAACAGAAGATGATATTAAAATACACTGACAATGTTCACTTCCTAACAATATAAAATTCAATAAATAAACAGACAATCAACTACCATATTTATTCGAATAAATGCCCCGGGGCATTTATTGTTGAGTTTGGATTTTGAGGTGGCTTTTATTCGAGTGTTTTTTTGTTGTAAAGTGAATACGTATATTTTTTAATAAATGCGCCTTAATTTCACTGTAAATGTTGAGCTATAACACATAATTACAGTCAAAATACTGTATGTTATTGTGTAATCATAAAGATTATTTATCACAACCAGGTTAAAAAAAATGCAACTCCACTGGAGTACAACAATAGTAGAACATGTTGAGAATGATATTGCTTTCATTTTTTTTTATGGGGGGGGGGGCATTTATTCAAAGGTGGTGTTTATTCCAATTGAGGGTGTTTAGTCAAAGAGAGAAACAGAGAGAGACAAATGTGCTGTATGAACAGATGGATAGACAGACAGATGGATAGACAGATAAATAGATGGGCAGCTATGGCACAAAATTGATAACATTGTGTACCTGTTTTATCTGCAGATGATAGAAACATCATAACAGTTGTAAACCTTTGGACTTTTGGTAAATACTGCAGCACTTTCAAGGGATTGCACCAGGGCTGTCAATAGCTCTCCATCCAAAGTATGGCTTACAACTAAATGATACAATAATAAATCAACCAATCAATTAATTAATCAATCAAATTATCAATCATTTAATTAGTAAACATAATGTGCAAGAGAATATTTAGTTTAAAATATTCATATTTAACAGGTTAAGACAGCCATGCTTTCACCATCTATAATGCAACCACAGATTTGAGACCCCTCTAGTTACCCTCTAATCCGAGACCACTTTTTCACAGAACCAAATAACAATCTTCAACCTTTTAACACAAAATTAACTCTTGAAGTGGAGATGAAATCCTGACACCACCTAAATGCTCAGGTCTCAAAGGTGGTCTCAAATTCGAGAGTGAACTGTATTTGGACAATGTGTGCACAATATTCAGTTTATACAATTCATATCAGGCGCGGATCCAGCAGCACTACTCGCTTAGGTGACACTTTTTTTACACGTTGTTTAGCACACCTGCCGAATGCAAATATTGATGATTTCGAATAAAAATAAAATTTTATTTTTGGCCAATTAGTGCACCCGCCGCCACGAAAAAGTGGAAATTTCACAAAAAAATAAAAGCTTCTCTTTATTTTTATTGCCCTCCGCTGCCTTGAAATCTCCAAAGATAAGATATGTATATTTCTTCCTAATTATATAAGATTGAAGCATTTAACCATCCTATTTACATTCACAATAAAATTTTATTTTTATTTTCTCTTCTGTCCAAGGTTTTTGGCAAATCTATTTGCTAAATACAAAAACAAACTTTTATTTGAATTCCGCCCTCCTCCAATGATCTTTAAAAAAATAAGTATGCAAAACAAGTATGCTGAAAATGATGCGCCCACGGATAGAAAAATTGTGGATCCGCCCCTGCATATTAAACAGGTTAATACAGAGATGCTTTCATCATCTATATGTGTGCACAATAAGGTATGGTTACAAATTTGTGCAGTCTATATTTAATGATAAAACATATACTGGGCTCAACTTACTTTGAGGGAGCTTGCTTGGCTGTACTAGTAAGAGTAAATCAGCCAAACGCTCAATACAATCCGGTCTCTTATGGATGCTAGCCCAACTTTGTGAAAATTCAAATGGAGTTCCCTGAATATAAACAAACACCATTAAACAATTTATGTTGGATGGTTCTACAGTATTATAATAATAATAATAATAGTGTAGTTTTATATAGCGCACATATCCATCTAATGTAAGATGCTCAGGACGCTTGAAATGTGGACTAGGAACTCGACCAATGACTTTCTTCGCCCCTAAGGGTCTCTTTGTGTCTGTGCTACCCGGTAACCCGGTACCAGCAACTCTCGTTGTCCACCACAGGGGCTGTCTGTTCCAGTACACCGGGGTAACCACCTACTCGTCTCGAAGGATGTACTGGGTTCTTTATAGTGCACATTAGCCATTGTATACACTGAGCCTACGGTTTATAGTCCTTATCCGAGAAGACTTGTTCTACCACCAGAACCATAGACGAGCGTGCCGTTCGAACCAGCGCCGATATTATGGCTATAGCTTGCGGCGTCCCTGCTAACTGCTCGGCCATTCGACTCACCATATTATATTTCATAGTGATATTCAGAAAAAAAAACCCAATATCTACAAGAAATCAAATAGGGACAATTTTTCCCCTGAAAGCTAGGGTTTTCATTTTAACTAACATGATTAAATTAGCATCTTTGTGGATAGTTTAATAAAACAAATTTCCAATCTTAAAAAATCATCTTGTAAATGTGGCTTAATGAAAATTACTAAAAGACATTACTATTTTGTTAACACTAGTGAAATAATATAATAATAATAATAATTTATTAGGAAACCACACTTTTAAAACAGTTAACATGAAATTTAAAAATAACTGGCATTTTTTTTTAAATTGAACAGTAACAGGCTTATAGATCTACTAAAAAATGAACTATTTCAGCAAAATTCAGGTTTCAAATTCTGTAGCCTTTATTTCAACTTGAAAACTAGAGGGCTAGTTACCCAAACCTCACAGGCATTCACCATAGTTTTAGACATGTAAACAATTATAGGTATATGCTCAATTGTAGGGCTATCAAATTTTGACTGTGTTTTAGTGTCACAAAACAATAAAAAGAAAAGTAACTTTGACAATTAATTCAAAAACCATTTAAAACAAAGTTTCACTTGAACACAAACAGTAACATCTCCCAATTTTTACATGACAAAAATTTGCTCCCACGGAAAGGCTTAGGCCTATCTACCCCATTCTGTACTACTAACTACTACGGGTGTTGTTGGCTAACCCGTACCCAAACCAACCCCTACCCATGTAAACCCGCACCAAATTTGGCGAACCCATACCCAAGTAATTATTGGCAGACCCGTACCCATCATTGGATAACCTGTACCCATGTCATTTTAGCGAACCCATAGCAAAAAAAATACCGCACAGGCCATACTTGCCTGTGAGTTAAAAATGGTGTGCTAAATTTTGTGACGATGGATCATACGATGGGTTACATTACAAACAAGATTTTAGATAACAATAAAGACATTCCAACTCACAGCCTTCAAGTCTACTGGCAGTGTATCAACAGGTGTCTGACTGTTAGCTCCTTTATTGTTGGATTTCTTCTTTTTCTTCTTTTTACCTTCATTCTTCGGTGGTGTTTTTACATTTGATGTGCCTTCTTTCGGTTTCTCATTCTCTGCACTTTCCTTCTTTTCTGCTTCTTCTACCGCCTCACATTTAGAAACTTCTACTTCTTTCACTTGTTCAGTTGATGTAACCTCTTGTGGTTCAGATATTGTGTCCTTCTTTAATTCCTTAAAGAGTTTACGAACGTTTTACTTGATTTAGAACTAGAAATATGCTGAGTGTAATTTTCTTTTTTCTTTTTAAACTAAGCCAAAACAACGTAAATTACGTACCACAACGGTTTCGACCTTTATCAAAGGTCATCATCAGGTGAATGAACTAGACTAAGCTAGTTCGTACCATCGGTAGATCTTCTCCGATGACATGTTTATTATCTCATTCACCTGATGATGACCTTTGATAAAGGTCGAAACCGGTACGTAATTTACGTTGTTTTGGCTTAGTTTAAAAAGAAAAAAGAAAAAAACACTCTACATATTTACAAGAAGCCAAATGAAATTTTTTGAACATTAGAAATATGCTTCCTCTTAGCTTAAAATCATTTTTACAATGTTTGAAGAGATATTTTAAAGACAACATTTTTACATTCTCTTTCAAACCAATTGGACATTCATTATGTTGCCCTGTATTTTAATACTGAGCAAAAGGATAAATCTTTTTAAATCTTTTAACTATGTTTATTATCTCTGCTGATTTTAATATTTATAAGTTGTTACATTTTTTGCATGTGTATTATGTTTCAATTAAAGTATAAATATAAGTCACTGGTCACCATTTTTCACCATTAATAATACAATCACTATCAACATAACCATCATCATTGTTGTTGACATCATCATCATCATCATAAACATCACCATCACCAGAATTTCCTTCATCACCATCTTCATCACCACATTATCACCAGTGTCATCATTAACATAACCACCAAAACCACTATTATTACCATCATTACCAACACCACCATTACAATGATAATACCACCACCACCACCAAAAATAATACAGTAAAACCATTTTACAAACGTTGATTTAACGAATAGTAAAAAAAGATAGAAATAGAAAAAAAATCTGATTGCGCACGTTTTTACAAAGTGATAATGTATATTTTTCTTAATAAAATCAAGTTTGTTGTATTTAATTATTAATAGTAAATTTGGATTTTTTCTTCCATTTCTGGTATAATAATCACTATATTAATGTAATAAACATAACCAGAACAACGAACTACCAACACATGTGTCGTCGGATTGAGCACATATGATTACAAGAGTGTTGGGTCAGCAACTTGCTGACATCCTAAATGATTACAAAATGCATGTCAACAACACAATTCGGCGATCTAACAACTAGAAATAACATGATAGAAAGGTCCATAAAACATGCAGATGTTTGAATAAGAGTTAAAATAATATTTTGCTAAGTAGATGAATGCCACCGATTAAAATAATTTGTTTTTTAACGAAAGTAAATTCAACTAGGCTCTAGTGTTGTAGACCACACTGCTGTAATGTGGTTTGTGCTAGGCCTGGCCGCTGTCAGCCTATCGGCGCTCAATGGCAGGGAACATCTAGGTCTAGATATGTGAAACTGACACCCAATCTAGTTTAACAATTTTTAAATTTACGAAAACCCCTTACATACCAAGGTGTATGTAAAATGGATGTCTTACTATAAATGTTGTCACCATTATTGTCTACAGAATCATTATCAAACTTTCCACCACCATCACCACTATGATGAGGATGATGACAACGATCATGTACATCATCATTATCAACATCATTGTAATCGCATCATATCATATCACCATCATTGTCATCATCAGTAAAATCACCAAATTTATCATCATTAAAATACCTCATCATCATCACTACCCTCAACTTCTTTAATCTGTATTTTCTTTCTGTTGTTCTTCTTTTTCTTCTTTGCTGAAATTTCAGACTTTTCTGTTGATGGTGACACAGTTGGTTTGACTGGTGTGGTTGATGAAGCTGTAGCTTGTGTTTTTGGTGTTGCCTGTGGCGGTGCAGAGGGCACTGCTTGCGTCTGCTTCACACGCAATTCCTAAGATGAATTGAGAATGAGATATAAAAATAACCTTCTATCTGAAGTAGATGATATTCTAGTGATTAATTCTTTTTAGGTCACTTGGCTAAGCTGGTGATATTTCCATAATCTTGGTCCCTGACTCAATTCCATCACTAGTCTCCTTGTGTTAGCTGGAGAGCTAAAATGTAAGTCTAAATCTTTGGACTTTCTTGGAATTTCAATCCAAGATTTTTTGGTAATAGGCTCTTTAAGCTGTTGGTCCTGTGTGCTACATAGTCGATGTGCATGTTAAAGAACAAAGTACTCTTGGAGAAAACAGCAGGGAACTGTCTTCTGGTGTACTGCCAAATTCATAAACAGAAACGCCCCACTATAATAAGTCTCAAGACATTCGTGGGTCATCGTTGCTATGTTTCACATCAAAGAATCTATCCAATCCTAACAGAATCAATATTTTCTGAAGTAGAGTTTTTTTTTTTGAAGACTTTTAGATACACACCCACCACAAAATTTGTAAATACAAAAGGCAAATTATCTACAGTACTATTAATGAAAAATCTATCTCTGTGGTTAAACATGAAATGTGAAGTACAAATGGCAAATTATCTACAGTACTCTCAAAAGAAAATCCAATGGATGATTGAAATTAACTAAAATGCTCTTTAATAAATAATTAAGATAGTTCACCTAAATTATTACTTTTTTATATTTTCCTCTTTACTTATTTTTTTTTCCATGTGTACATGTTTTTGTTAAGGGGCAGTTTAGACAAGCCTTCTACTTTTTAACTGTCCCTTGTCCACTTTGTAACTCTACTTTGAATGGTTAATGTTATAATTTCAAATTTGTGTGGATGAATAAATGTTATATTGAATTGAAAAAAAAAAAAAAATCACATCCACACAACATAATTGTTACACTATACTTACCTCTCTAAACAGTTCTTTGACAGTTTCCAAGTCTTTGATGGCTGTCTTATTAGTAGGCTCAATGTTGAGAAGTGTTTTGAGGTCTTTTAGTGCTTCTTTGTACTCTCCCAGCATCTAAATAAATAAATTAAACATTTTTACACCACATGTATAGAACTATTTTTTAGAAGATATATATCAATACCACGCTATATCAAATACCATTACCATTACAATAAATTCATTATTCAAATGCTAATTTTTGTAGTTTAGTTAACCTGCATTCAATTCTATTCTAATAACATTGTAGGTGGGTACTAAAATGTACAGAAAAAATAGTTCTAAAAACATATGAATAAAACTATGATAAGCTAAATGAACATTAATAATTTCAAGTTCTTACCTTTCTACTCTGTGCTCTCCTATATAAAGCCTTCACATTTTTGTCATCCAGCTTGAGGGCAGTAGAGCAATCAGACACTGCAAGAAGTGGCTGTATAGAAAACAAGAACAATTCAGTACATTGGAAGTATAAAAACCACAACTTCTTCCTCAAATATGGGTCAACTTCTAAAGGTTAATTTACTGTATCCATTTCTAAAACTTACGCTTTAATTACCAGCTTAAGCATTAATTTTTATTTTATTTTTTACATTTAACCATTGTTTATTAAGTGTTAAGCATTTTCCAGACTATCAGATTTTATTTGACAAAAACATGTGACATGGCTAAATATGGTCCTGATGACATCACATCACATCATGACCATATATAGGCACATCATGACTATATATGGGCAAAAATCAGTTTTTTGTCAAAGAAAATTTGATAGCCTGGACAGAGCTTTAGTACTTAATTATATTTTTTTAAATAAATTATTATGTTTATTATTCCTCTTTGTTGTAAATGTTTGTTTAAACCATATTCATTGCAGAAAATAACTATTATTCTAGAAGGATCTTACCTGGTTTAGCTTAATGTGACAAAGTGCTCTGTTAGTGAAACCAACTGTTTGAGTCCTATCCAAATCAACACACTCACTGTAACATTTTACTGCTTGCTCATATTCCCCCTAAAAAGAAGAACAGATGTAACAGTCACCAGGGGGGTGATAGACCTTTTTTGTGATGATTATTAAATTTGTTAAATTGAAACCTTTGGGTATTTCATGTGAATGTCATAAAATTAAGGCAGGATGGGCTGCTGAGGATAGGCAAAAATTTAAACTGACCTCCAAGAATGTGCTTATCCAAATAACCCCTAAAATCCCATAAAATGAATTACAAAAAAAATAATTTACATTTATAAATTACTATAAGCCCAATCTCTATGACAATTGTGGAATACCAATGATACAGGATACACGTTAACAATCAAAAAGTTTCTGTTGGTATGTGTATATGACACAACACTACACACTTCTTTTTTCCTTTCTTCTCTTCTTTTTCTTTATTTTCACATGCAGCTACACTCAAATACAGAATATACTACAGCAAGCAACGTTCTAATAAACAATACATACATTATTTAAAGGATGTTCACCTTTTTATGATGCATGTTGCCTTTCTCTTTTGCTGCTTGATACTGCTCTTGAATAGAGGGTACATTGTCATCTTTATCCTTGTTTGCACCTGCCTCCTCTGATGCCACCCTCTTTAATGTCTCCTCTGCAGCCATGTTCGCTTCATTCTCACTCTGTGCCGCAATTTCAACATTCCCTCCAGCCTCATTCTGATGATCTTCCTCAACGTTTAATTTCTCTTCAACCTTCACATCATTTTCAGGTGTAGATAATGTTTGATGTGATGAAGCCATCCCTGTGGACATCTTGACTGTGGTTGAAGTGGCTGTAGTAGCTGATGATGCACTCTTGGCAACAGTTGTCAATATGGGTGGTATAAATGTTTGAGGTTGTACATCTGATTTTGGTAGCTTTTCCCTCCAGTTGGATCCATCCTGCTCTTTGAGCACCATCATACATCTGAAAGAAATGTATCCATTGTACAAAAAGCAAGTGTAGATGTATTTTTGGATTATGAAATTGAAAACATTTTAAACACATGCTACTGCTATACTTAACTAAATGCATATTTTATTTGATAATGCTCTACCTGGCAGACCCATCCTGAGCTGACTTGTTTGTTGGGTCGATGCGGAGAACATTCCTATAATCCACATAAGCTTGGCGGTACCTACGAGAGAGTAAATTTGGAGAAAAAAAATAACATAGCATAAAATTCTTTTTACATCTAATTTGTTTTATTTCAAAATATATATATATTTCTCAATTAACTGTGAGCGATTCACAACACAAAGGCTGAATAATCTATGAATGACTGATAAACTAACACCCAATTCACATGATAATGTAGCAAGCATTCCCTGCTAGGGCAGAAGTGACATCAAGATTTCCCGAGAGCTGTCCCATCCTTCCCAGACAAATGGGCCACACCCACACCATATTTGGGGGATGTGAGGTGAAAAAAGTGGTGTAGAAATGTAAACTGTGGTTACCTTTCAAGCGTTTCATATGCCTTGGCTCTTCGGAGGTAAGGTTTGGTGAGGAACGGTCCAAATTTGAGGGCATCATCACAGTCCTGAATACACTGTCTCATATCTCCAGTTTGGTAGTGGCAAGCCGCACGATTGCTATACAATGTTGCTAGAGAGACCGCATGTACATCTTTGTCTTTAAAATGAATAAAATATGAAGATGAAGAAACAATAATGGTTTATTTTCAGATACAGCTTTGCTCACTCATATAAATTATACTAATAAAACAATGCCAATAGCAACAACAAAAACGATAATTATTAATAATGATGATGATATAATAATGCCACTTTTAGGCGAGACTTTTTTTATACCTTGTTCAGTGAACATTAATTCAGTCATCACATTAATTATGTCATCATCAGGAATATTCCTGATGATGACATAATTAATGTCAAAATATTGAATCCCAACACGATGGCGTGTATTTCAATACTTGGAGTATGTATTATACTTTCTTCTTATCTGAGATTAATCAGTGGACCTTAAGATATTTATATTTCTTTCTAATTATATAAATTTGAAGCATTCAACCATCCCATTTTACATTCACCAATAAAATTTTATTTTTATTTTCTCCTCCATCTGGGTGTTTATGGCAAAACTATTTACTAAATAAGAAAACAAAATTTTATTTTTATGTTTATTCCACCCTCCTCCGATGACCTTTAAAAAAATAAGGAATAAAAAAAGTATCGCCTTAAACAGCACACTCTGAATATATTTTCCATTCTAATTTTCAATAAATAATCATTTCAGATACCTGGCATAAGTGTTTGTATAGCTTTGGTATACAACTCTGATGATCTGCCATATTGTCCTGCAAGGTAAAGCTTCTGAGCTTCGTCTTTGAATGACAAAGTAGTGCTAGGGAGAGAAGGGGGTGGTGGAGGTGCAACCACAGGAGCCTGGGCAGGTTCTGAGGGTTCTGCAGCTTGTGGGCGCTGTTCACTTATGGTTTCTGAACTACTTTCTTTCTTTGATTCTACTTCAGATCTCTGTTCTGGAGAACTTCGGTCCTGATCCATCCCTCTTTCTTCTGGTTCTTGATCGCTGCTTTTATTTTTCTTAGTGCTACAGATATTGCCATCGGTGTCGTCTACTTCGTTTTCCAGTTTCTTATGATATCCGTTTGCTATAGTGCTATTTTCTGCACTATCCTCATCAGCATCCTCCTCACCACTCCCTTCAACTTCTTCAATTTTTATTCTCTTCCCCTTGCTTTCTGTCTTTGTATTTTTTGAGTCAGCAGTGATGATTTCAGCCAACATGCTCTACAAAACAATTTGAAAAATAAAGATATAATGTAGCTACTAATCGTAGTCAATTTAAATTATTACAGAATATTTTGCAATTATAATCATTAAAAATATAAACTGGTTATCAATTATATTATACAATAAGTATCTCCTATTGATTATTACATTTTTTTTCCTTTTTTTGAAAAGTGTTTTGATGTTTTTCCTTCTGCACTTTGCCTTTTTCCTTTAATTTTTTTTTAATTGATTATGTATAATGTAATTTGTTTTTTGGTGATGTTAAATTTCCTTTGTAATTGGTTGGTAATTTGATTTATGTATGAAAAGAGCAAGAAATAAAAACAAACAACAAACAAACAAACAAATATAATATAATTGTAATATACAATGCATTAAACAGCAAAATATGCTTATAACAATAAAAGCAATGACAATCAATAACAAACCTTAGCTTGCTTATTGCCTGGCTCAAGTGAAAGTGTTTTCTGAATGTCTAGTTTAGCAGCATGATAGTTCTTGAGACCTTTTTTTGCTGTTGCTCTTCTCAAAAGGGCTTCAAAAAAAATACATAAATAAGTATTAAGTAATAAGTAATAAGTGGTAATATGTAAGAAGTGGTAACAAGTAAGTAAATAAGTAAGTATATTGTCAACAGATTCATATAACAATTCTTGTACTAAGAGAATAGAAAAAAAGATACCACCAGAATATTCCAATCTTACGAATCCTTATAGTACATTAAAATGTGCTCTAAATGCACTCATTCATATTATCCTATGTTAATGGGAATTTGAATT
The DNA here is from genome assembly GCF_011630105.1 of Anneissia japonica. Lineage (NCBI taxonomy): Eukaryota > Metazoa > Echinodermata > Crinoidea > Comatulida > Comatulidae > Anneissia > Anneissia japonica. The sequence goes on from NW_022751954.1 coordinate 115,517, forward strand.
TATATTCAATGTAATTTTTTAAAAGTTTATCAATTGTACATATATGACACTATCTACTAACCTTTGACATTGTCTGGTTCATCTTCTAGGACCTTGTCGCAGTCTTTTACAGCATCATCAAATTTTTTCAATTTGATACCTGATAGAATAAATAAATAAAATATTGATAGATGTATCAATTTTCATTATTGAATTCTCTCCCTGTTCCTCTAAACATGGTTCTACCAAGCACACACTTACATATGTATATCAATATATTTTTTGAAATATAGTTTTCAAACATGTTAGAATTAAGTGCAATGCACATTTACCGTGAAATGTATAAATAGTCTTTGCTCTCAACATATGAAATGTAGGCAGACTGGAGATCTACTGCCTTTCACAAGGTGGGTTCTATAGCGCAATAGTTAAAACTTTCCACTTTAGCCTCAGCAGTATTAATGAGGCCCAGGCTTGAGTTTTAGTAGCACCAATTTTTTTTTTTAAATGCATTTTATTTTTCATAAATTCAAAATTTATTTTCATTATTCCAATCAGAACAAAAGCCATGCAGTATGTTCTTTAGTATATACCGTAGTTCCAAGGGTATAATCCACCCCCACGAATGCGAAATTGGCCCAAATTTGAAGGGTGGTATTATACCCGGGGATTCCCATGTGCATGAACAGAACAAAAATGGCGATGTTTTTGCGAGGTGGCAGAAGCATTAGAACAACTGCCCTACGATTCAATGGCCTAGCTAGAGAGGCCATATCTTGGTCTTACCTCGAGCTAGGCCAGCCTTTGCCTAAAATTTCTTGATGTCGTAGGTTAGTTTTTGCCCAGCAACAACCAATCCAACCAATCAACCATCGCATGTGAAGACCACCCACTTGTAAAGCATGTTTCAAGTTAGCAGCGAGCGTCTCTGTGTGGAACATGTAAGTCTTCATGCTGTGATTTAATGATCTGATCAGACTACTGGACGGGTGCGGGTCTCTTTAGGGACGAACCGATGTGTTGTTACCGATATTTTTAGCCGCAGCTGCGAATTAACGATTCGATCAGCTTACTGGCATGTCTCTCGGACCACGGTGTTGCGTATTTTTGCAACAGTAAGCGAGCTTGTTTATTTTAGTGACAGTAAACAACAAGAATTTACAAGAATGGTCTTTGTATTCAACTTTACGGCGACCAATGTCTGGTCTAATCTATTGGAAGAGTTTTAGGTCTGCCGAATTCGGAGCCAAATCCTTTATATTTTGTGGGCATTTGTATAATTTTATAACCAAACCTACTCATGTAAATTATACCCTGGGACTTTGCCCAAAGAAATGTCTATAAGCGGGGGTGGGATTATACCCGAGGTGGGACTATACCCGAGGAACTACGGTATTATTTATATTTTTCATATTTCTTAATGCACATTTTTCTTTATAGGCACTGAGTAGATTGAGTTTTTCCTATTACCAACCCCTTGGTGCACATTATTTCTGCCACAAATTATTGATTTCAGTGGTTAATTTAAACTTACTTGCAAGTGCTCTATTGTTATAAGCAGCTAATGAAGGTTGTATGGAGATACTTCTACTGTAATATGCTAAGGCTTCTTTGAAATCTTTAGAATGAAATGCCTGATAAGACAAAATGAATTGCAAATTAATAGTTTAATCCCCTAATACTAATAAAGCATTTTTCACTTATATGTATCATATACTATATTATAGCTAATAAATTTTAAATTTATTTTTTATAATTGGCTAATTTTTCATTGATGATTGTCAATTACTAAATAAAAATAGAATTAATTAACTTAATAGGAGCCATTTCTGAATACAAGGCAGTTTTACCATTATACTATACCGTAAAACATAGGATTGAAGGTTCTTTTTTTTTTGCGAACTTTAGATGGAGTTCTTTTTGAAATTAGCTTCGTTTTAAGATGGGCTTCTTTTCGAGGCTACTAAAGAGGGGCTACTAAAGAGGGGCACCACTTCTTTTCAAAATGAATACTGTAAATTTTGCGAATTTGTACTATAAAATACAATAAATACGGCCACTGTAACATCAATCTGTATCATGGAGTGTATTTAACCATAGAGAAATTAGTTTAACTGACATTAAATCACCTAAACTACTGTATAAACCAAGTTTGTTTTTAATTTATTTTGTCTTTTGAAATTCATGTACAGTGTATACACTGTACTATCTTGAAAAGAAGCCTATGCTTTCTTGTCTTTTCGAGGCTAATTTTACAAACCAAAGAGGGGTTTCAATTCGAGATGGGCTTCATCTCGAGATTAAGCCGACTGGGCTTCAATTCAAGGTTTTACGGTACCATTACTAGTCCTGTACAAGAATTAAGGGTCAGGCTCACTATAAACGTGCAATTGGACTTTAAAAATCAAGAAAAATAAAGTTCAGTTAACAAACTAGGGTTTTCTTTAGAATGAAACTTTAATATGTCAAGAACAATTCCCTAAAATCGTAACATTAACTTCAAATAGTTTCTTCACAGTATACCCTTTATCATAATCAATACATTTGATATGCGATAACGGAAGTTATTGAACCACTGTTGAATAATAGATGGATTTAAGACAATTATCTATAACTGAGTGTAAAATGTACACTTCCAATGATAATTGCATTATGTATGTAAATGTCAGTAACGAAAGTTTCACATAATTATGTAACACCGATCATGAGTCTATCGTTGTAAAGTCAAGTAAAATTATAATTTCTCTTCGCAATTGTAAGTATATACAGTACATGTTTTAAAAAATAAATGATAGCCTCGCATTCAAAATGAACACATTTACAAAACTATCATAAATGACTAAAGAGTATTTTTGTCTATAATCAACAAGAAGAACATTTAATTTGTTTTTATATTTATTTTAGCTATGGTTTTTGAGAAAAAATCATTGAAGTAGTTGATAATATGGTCTAGTTTTAATGATATGTGGTTAAGCCCCTAGTTTTGCTCAATTTGAACATTATACTCTAATAGAACATTATAAAGATGACCTGCAAACATATTTGTTGTCATCATACCTATTTGATATTAAAGAATGTTGATTAGGTAAATTTACTTAATGTGTAATATTTTTTTTCATGAATTTACTCGCGATTATAATGTACACATAATATTTTACTGTAATATACGTTACCCTCAAAATAAATTTGAAATATATGCAATAGGAATAATTTCCATGAATGATAGCATTTCTAAAGAGAGTCACTGTATGGTAGGATAATGTAAATAAAGTCATTTATAATAGATTTATGCCATCTATATTTCATTAATATGGATTTATATTCCATAATGTAACATAGGTTACTGTAACATACATTACCTTTCTAATTACAATTACTAATTAAACATGATTACTTAACACCTATAATGATTTACTGACGCTGTATCCATGCTTATTACTTAACTACTTCTCACGTTAATTTGGTTAAAATTCTTGAACTGAAGAAATAAGGTAACGTATGTTTCACTGCTTAAAAGCGACAATCAAAATTTCAAGTTTACGACCATATTTTGCATAGATGACTATTCTACTTTTCTGAATTAATAATACAGTATTCATAACATCTTATACTAAGCAAATATTAGCTATTACCTTAAAGTTTTTCTGCAATAATATATATAAGTTTTTCCTGGCAAATATGATTATGTAGCGTAAATTATGTGCAATTGGTGACACGGTTATTAAACTTTAACATAAACCATACTAAACCCACCTCGATTTAAAAAAATTAAAGTACAAATTGACAACTTTCCAACCAGCTTACAAATCGGTAACTATAAGCCCTGTGGTACACAGCATTTATTGAATGGCATATTGCTAAGACAGTAATTTTTACCTGGCGACAGACAAATTTTGCATACTCATGACTATTAATATCGTCCTAACTCTGTTTTCAGTAATCAAAACTCCATGAAATTTGGTACACTTTTCTAATATATTATGGTCTTTTGAATTTTGGTAACACTTATCATATTATCATATTTGTCATTCCAAGTTGGTGAAACATGGGCGACCGGGTTTGCACGATTATAGTGAGCCTGACCCTTAAGCCAATGCATTGTATTCATTTGGACACCAGGTTGTGGTATTCAATGTAACGATCAATCATACATGAATATTACCAAAATCACACAGTGTGCAATTTATCAAGTCATCTTAGACTGTAAAATTTGAATACAGGTGTTTTTGCACACCTTTGTAAATAAAATTAACATCACACCAGCACTGTTAGATACTGATTACCAGCTCAAGGAATGGTCACATAAAATAATACTAAGGGAACATTTTTTGATACTTATTACCTGCATTCACTGGTAAAATATTAATTAATGGACACTCCATGAATGAAGCAGAACATGCCGAACTCGGAGATAAACATTTTGGTTTCAGTCAATGTAATTTGACGAACTAAAGAAATCAGAGTTTTTGCCAAAAATGATATGTTTTCATAAGAAGCAGAATGATTTTACCAAGAGTACTTTTAATGCCAGGAAACCCAACTGCTTTACAATAAATGCCATGATCAGGTTTGGCTAAAAACAATGATGAGGCTGCAATCTTGCACCAATTTCCTCTTGACATTGTCATGTATTTAAATTTGCTGACATTTATTCATTCTTCTCTGCATATATTAATTAAGCTCTCCATACCGTGACTGCCCTTCATGCAGTGTGAATGGCTGTAAATTAAGCTTTGTTCAGATTACCACATTTTATTTGAAAAAAAAAACTGTTGTATGCCCATATATAGTCATGATGTGCCTATATATGGTTATGATGTGATGTCATCATGACTGTACATGAATGTCACATTTTTTTTTCAAATATAATATGGTAGTCTGACCAAGGCTTAAGTAAAAGAACCTTGCTATAAGTACTATGTACTGTACATGCAAATGTCCTAATAATTATAATTTCCTGTGTCTGTCGACATATAAGATGCTTTTTGTACACTATTTACTAACTTCATTTCCTTTGTCCTTTTCTCGGTTAGCCATCGAAACCTTTTCTTCTTCTGACATTCCTTAAGCAGAAAAAAAACCAAATAATATAAGGCTTCAAAAAACATGTGCTAATAAAGTGCAACATATCGATAATTATTTAGGTAAATATTTTTTAATACTAAGCTGACATTTTTTAGGTCATGTGTTTAGTCATCGTCTAACAAAAATGATTGGTGGGTCTGTCAAACGTCAATGGTCCGCAAGAAATGAAAGTAGTCGGCCAAAGGTTGAGTGGTCTGCCGTAGTATATGGCATATAAATTCACGGAAAACAACATACTATTTTAATTGAATATTGCTTTCATGCTTAGATATACTACACATATTATTGCAATATAGGGTTTAGTTTATCGCCGTTGCTTTTTGTTCCTACTTGAAATTTTACATGGGTCTAGAAATAAGCAGCTTGTTCGGTCTTGAGCGCAACTCTTTGAGGTTTCCACCTGGGTGATGCTCACAATATGCAATAGATGAAATAATGAGCGTAAAGCCAAATGTTAAGAAAATATCAGTGATATGAGTTTACTTACTCACTTTAATTACTCAAGCCTTGCTTTATTCTTTCTGTTGTAATCATTTGAAACTTTGCTCTGTACTGAGTTAATAATCAATTTCCCAATGACACAACATTTTGTTTTGCCTTTAACATTCAGTGTTCAGGCCTACTTTATCAAAAGAATTCATCGACTATATTGTGCTCAAAAAAGTTATGGCAGAAGGAAGAGTTTCTCATCATAACTTTAAAGTGGCATAAGCACTGGCACAATTGATGCTATCCTTATGTTAAAATCAAGAAAGTTTATTCGACTATATATGTATAGGGTCTAATTAATGACTTTGAATATTTAATCAATGTGGAATGGTCCACAAATTTGTTCATGGTGTAGAAAGCAGTCCCATGGCCCAAAACGTAACGTAACACTGGTATAATGTCATCCAGAGATGAAGGAGACTATGAGCTGTCTGATATTTATGACGACCCCCCTCCCCCAGGAGGGGGGGTCGGCACATCATCGGATGACATCAGACATGAAGAAAGTAGTTAATTTTGGCTTAGTGTAAAGAAAATTTACCTAAATAATATACTAGAAGCCAAAAGGAATTACCACATTTATTCAAATAAACACCCCAGGGTGTGTATTGTTGAGAAGGATTTTCGAGGGGAGTTTATTCGAAGGAGGCATCTATTTGAGGGAGGCATTTATTTTTTTGCCGTTGCATATGTATACTCAAAAAAATTCCCCTTAATTTTTACTACAACACATAAATACCATCAAAATGTGTTATTGCATGATCAAAAAGAATCATTGATCCAAAACCAGTTAGAAAAAATGTAATTAATATACCGTACTCGCGCGAATAAACGCCCCGTTTGAATAACCGCCCCTCCTAACGTGAAAATTTCCTTAAGCGCCCCGTTTGAATAAGCGCCCCCTTCTAATTTGAATAAGCGCCCCATCATAAGATTTTTTTTTTTAGCAAGTCAATAATCCAATCAATCCTGGGACTGTGGTTGTTGGCATGATTTGAGCTGCAGAGTGGAAACACATTCTTCTTCAGTCAATATCAAAATATATTTCTCTTGGACAGATGAGAGCTGCGATCCCTGGACAGATGAGAGCTGCGATCCCTGGACAGACAGTATATTTCCAACTTTAATCTTTTTGCATATTTGTCTATGTCTAGTCCTACTCCTCTTTTTCTTTTTTTGACCTTAAGCACATTCTCATCTGAGTTTTCAAGAAAAATACAATGATCCTGCCATCCTGCTAATCTCAATATCGGCCGATGGCCAACAAGCTAACCACTACCCACCACTAATTGTATCTGCTATTTTGCTGTTATGTAAATATTCACGCATTCTTGTTATGAGCCATGTTCTCTGGACGATTATCTTTTCTAACCACCATTCGTAATGTCCTTATATAATCTTTTTTTTAATTCAAAAAGTGCCTCTTGAATTTTTAATTATTAAAATAATATCCCATAAGAACCCCTCGATTTTCATCTATTTCCATAAGCGCCCCCTCAATTTCCACTCTGTTTTCATAAGCGCCCCGTTTAAATAAGCGCCTGTTTGAATGAGCGCCCCTCAGAAAGTGCAAAAAATATTTTAAGTGCCCGGGCGCTTATTCGCGCGAGTACGGTAAGAGAAATATTAAATTTTTTACTGACAATTATCAGAATTTACAATTAAAGAATACATGAGATACCATAAAAAAAAATAAATGTAAAATTATATGATACTGTAATTATGAAAGATACATCAGAAAAAAAAATTAATATTTAAACATTTTAAGTTGAATCCGAGCTCTTTGTTAAAGATCTATGATGTCACTTTCTTTTAACTACAATGTCAGGGCCCCTCGTAGCTGGGGCCCTGGGGGCCCTGGCGCTCCACCCCTGAAGGTATTGAGAATGATGTTACTTCCATTCGGTCTGTTTGTTGTTATTATTATTATTATCATCAAAATAAAAGATCTTCTAAAACCTCAACATTACGATTAGTGTGTACAGTGGTGAAAGCATTGAAAAAGATAATTTAAAAAAAAAAATTTTTTTTAACTAAAATTTAAAAACGATATAAATGATGGAAATAAAAGAAGATGATGATAAATATTCACCTGCTGTATCGACCAAATGCTGTATGTTGATATCTTCTGCGTTGATACTAGATGTGTTAGACTCAGCTGAGATTTTCTTATCAACATTACTTGCAGCTGTATCAGCATCAAACTTGTCCCATTCTCTGTAGTTTGATGAGGAAATTCGATCTTTGGATGGCTTACCCCATTCTTCATTCTTTGACTGTTATTAGGAAATATAAGAATATAACTTTTATATCCTGAGTATAAAAATCTATTTACGCCATTCTTTATATGTACTTTACATACTTTTTACAATGTATGTGCAATGCAACGGCAGGTAGCCACTGGTGTGCGCTGAACCATAGAGATTTATATGTCCCGATTCAATTCCTATCACTGCTCTCCTAGTATTTCAGCTAGTGGTTAAAATGTTACGATAGAGCAAAGTCCTAATGAGACGTTTAAGCTGTTGGACCTGTGTGCAATATGGCCCATGTGCATGTTAAAGAACACAGTACACTCTTCGGAAAAAGGATAGGGGATTGTCTTCCGGTGTACTGTTTCTGTAATTGCAGATTATTATAAAATTGATACACACATTGATTGATTAGCGACAATTGCTAATCAATTTGAAAACTGATTAGCAATTGTCCCTAATCAATATTTTGAAAAAAAAATTGTTCCCTGATCACCACCAGAAGGACCCCACTGGAAATAAGTCTTCTTCAGACTTTTGTGGGTTACTTTATCCTTGGTGTTTACACCGAATAAACACATTCATGTGTAGCACCATAGTTTCTCGGGTATAAGCCAACCCCCCAGTTTACACCAAATTTTACATACCAACCTTTCCTCGGGTATAAGCCCAGTGTATGATTTTAATAAGTAACTTAGCTGACTTTTGCAATTACTCTAAAAAAAAAATAGGCTCCCAGCGGGGGCGTGTCTAATGCCAAATTTAATAGAAACGGTGATGTCGAAAGTGATTAATGAAATAATAGTATTATTAATAAATTTGTTGTTGCAACTGTAAAACCACCGAGTTAGGGTAGAAAAAACAACGGGAAAAACCACAAGCAAAACAGTCTCGACCTGAGTTCAATTGTAGACCCGTTTAACCACTTCCACTCGATTTAATTTTAACTTCCAACTTTCGGAACTGTGTGCCTGATAGATAATGATAAATTGGTTAGCAATGCATTGTACCACACACAACCGAGTTTACGGGTAGTAGAGTAGTAAATCACGTCATATCACACATCATGAATGTAACATAATGTCCACTTTACACTTCCGGATTCTTATTTACACTTTTATGAATGTCAACTCACGCTCACAATTTTAACTTTACACTTCCGGATTGACCAGGATAGCAAAGTGTCTACTGCCTGAGGGTAGTAGACACAAAAATCATATATTGGCTTTAAATTAGGCATGCAGTGCTACAAAAAAAAAAATTTAATAGAAACGGTGATGTCGAAAGTGATTAATGAAATAATAGTATTATTAATAAATTTGTTGTTGCAACTGTAAAACCACCGAGTTAGGGTAGAAAAAACAACGGGAAAAACCACAAGCAAAACAGTCTCGACCTGAGTTCAACTGTAGACCCGTTTAACCACTTCCACTCGATTTAATTTTAACTTCCAACTTTCGGAACTGTGTGCCTGATAGATAATGATAAATTGGTTAGCAATGCATTGTACCACACACGACCGAGTTTACGGGTAGTAGAGTAGTAAATCACGTCATATCACACATCACAAATGTAACATAATGTCAACTTTACACTTCCGGATTCTTATTTACACTTTTGTGAATGTCAACTCACGCTCACAATTTTAACTTTACACTTCCGGATTGACCAGGATAGCAAAGTGTCTACTGCCTGAGGGTAGTAGGCACAAAAATCATATATTGGCTTTAAATTAGGCATGCAGTGCTACAAAAAAAAAATTGCTTTTTAATTGAAAAAAAGGGGGGGGGGGGTGATGTTTTATACAAAAGGAAATATGATTGGTATATACGTTAATTTTCATTAATTATGGTAGACTATGATGATGCTGATGGGTATCTAGTTTTCGGTAATTCTAAATATATATGACCACCCACCAAATTAAAAAAAAAAAACAATTACCCTTACTTTTTTCCCATCCGTTGTTATCACTGTACTATTTCGTATAGGGGGAAGGTTCACATTGTTATAATCTGCGTTACCTGCATTGTCTTTACCAATTTTCTCAAACTCCTGTAAACACAATTACAAATATATGAAATATAAACAGGAACCATTAAAAAAAAATTAGCCACAAATTTATTTTGTTCCCAGTTTCGCATACATCTTTGATAACACGTTATTGGACCACCAATGTTATCTCTCTTATTGTTGAAGAACACATTTATTTAATAACATCTGCTTGTGTACAACAAAACCAGTGTACTATCGATATATGTTGAATAATAATAAAAATAATTCTGGTAAATAATTAGCATAAAACGTCAAATTTGGATTTTGCATTAATTTTTTTGCATAAAATTTGCCATTTTCTGAAAAAACCAAACCCCACCTTACAAATCCAGGCTACGGCCTTGGGAAGCCCTAATACTTTTTAACTCCTTCTTGGCAATTGTAAGATGATTCCAAAAATGACCCACCATTTTAAGCTTATAATGAGATTATAAATATATATTAAAATATATTAAACAATTTCCTTGTTTTTTGCCATGGATGCTAGTTTTGGGATGGAATCCCCTATATCACAACTGGTTTTTTTTATTCTGTTAAAGTGTACAATAAACAAAATAAAAGTTTATATTTCTCTTTCAAGGTAACAAGGAGCCATGCTGCTTCTTACATTCATCTCCTTTTGTATATTTTCCCATTCTTTCTTATCCACATCATATTTATTTGCAGGTAAGCCATCTTTGATCAGCAATTGGCTGAAATTATAAATCGTCATTAAAAAAAAAATATTCAAATATGATTTATATACAGATACACTGAAAATTAAGCAGCAGGAGATGAAGGGAAAACATATAGAGAGCAATGTGAAATAGTAACATAAAAAAAGGAATAATACTAATAACAATAATAATAATAATAATAACTTTATTTTCAATTGGAAAAATTTGAATCACGAAAACTGTGTTTATCACAAGGCCGTTTTGATTTAACATAAATACGAGTACATACAAATTTATATAACAATGAAAAAATACAAAAGTAAAGTAATTAATAACTTACCGTACTCGCGCGAATAAGCGCCCCGTTTGAATAAGCGCCCCTCTCGAATGAGCGCCCCTCCTAACTTGAGAATTTCCTTAAGCGCCCCGTTTGAATAAGCGCCCCTTCTAATTTGAATATACGCCCCCCCACCCTCATTAATTCAATCAATCCTGGACTGTGGATGTTAGCATGATGAGAGCTCCCAGGACAGACAGTATATTTCCAACTTTCATCTTCTTATATTTTTCTATAGCCTATTTCTACTGCTTTTCCGACAATTTGCACCTAACATATTCTCATCTGAGTTTTCAAGAAAACCTGCAATGATCATGCCATCCTGTTAGTCTCAATCGGCCGATGGCTAACAAGCTAACCACCACCACTAATTTCATCTGCTATTCTGCTCTTATGTAATACTGTACTCACAACATTCTTGTCATGACAAGCCATGCTCTCTGGACGATTATCTTTTCCACCGCACCACCATTCGTAATTTGCGGTTTCCTGATGTTATTTTATAATCGTTTTTCATTCAAAATGTGCCTCTTGAATTTAATAATTTCTCATAAGAACCCCTCGATTTTCATCTATTTCCATAAGCGCCCCCCTGAATTTCCACTCTGTTTTGATAAGCGCCCCGTTCGAACAAGCGCCCCGTTTGAATAAGCGCCCCTCAAAAAGTGCAAAAAAAATATTTTAAGCGCCTGGGCGCTTATTCTCGCGAGTACGGTAATTATCTTACTACATGTTATGAAAAGATATATGTATGGCACAAAAGTTATAATAAAAATGAAATCAAAGTACACAAAATTACATTACACTAATCAAAAACTAGAAACTGGTTTCATTTAGGAATAATACACTAAAACTACTCTTAAGAAAAAGTTGCATGTATAAATTTTTATTTCAAAACACAAAAATACTAAAAATTAACTTTATGAAACAAAAACTCTAAGTTGTTTTAATTTTTTCAATAGTTGTCTGTTTATTAATGATTTAAATATATTTATGTTAAACAGTTGCAGTTGGGTTTAAATCATTTAGATTATTCCAGATATTGGCACCATGGTAGGAAAACCTTCTTTTCTTATATTCAGTTTTTGGTTTAAATGCTTTAAACGTCTTTAGATCTAGTATTATATATTTGTTCACGTTCATTAAATCTGTTTCTAAAGTAGAATGGTGTTAAGCTATTCATTATTTTATACATTGTTACTGCTTCACTGTGACATTGTTTTTGATTTTTCTGGGGTTAGCAAGTTAGGTCTCTTAGTGCTTGAGAGCTAGTCATATCTAGATGTCCACATTATTATCTTAGCTGCTCAATTTTGTAACACTTAAGTTTATGTTTTAGTGATTGGTTGCAACGACCCCATAATACGTTTCAATAGTCAAAGTGAGGGGAAATGATAGATTTATACAATAAAGACTGAATGTTTTTCTTTTAATAGTATCACAAATGAAAAAGTTACAAAAAAAAATGTTTAGAATTGAGCTTTAATAGATAACTACTATAAAATGTAGCACATTTTGTGCTTAAAAAATGATCAATTTCCATTGTCAAAACAAGCATTCACGCAGTCCAACTGATTCACACTCAATATCTTATTCAAGCTTAGTGTCCATGGAAATGTGCAACAATTATTATCGTAACACTTAACAATTATGATCTTAACATATGTAAGTTTGAGTTATCGGGTATTGTGGTATCAATCCATGAGCTTTCCTTTAAAAAGAATATTTTTTTTGTCTACTTGCTTGCTTGCTAATTTACTTGTAAATTTAAAATATGATTTTTTTTTTCTTTTACCTTTATTTTTTTTTTTTTATAATATACTATATAATATTTATAATGCAACGTTTGAATGTTATGTTTATGATGTCTTTTTTTTTTTAAAGATATAATTGAATAATAAAAAATGATCTACAGTACCACCAACAAAAAATAACAGAAACAACATCAGTCAATAATAGGAAGAGCAACATCAGTCAACATTTGGGAGAGCAATTATTGTGTGTGTAGAGAAGGCAAACAACAGGCATTGAAGATATGTCAACTTGATGACAGCAGATAAGACAACTGAGTAGCTTAGCTCATTATACAATTAAGATACTGTAAGGTACGTTTTTCCTGTAAACTTGACATTCTCAAATAAAATAATTATAATACCTTTTTGGGTTTAGCTCTGCAAGCCTTTCTTCACAGTATGTAGTGAGATGTGGAAAATAACCTTCACTGCCTGACCTGAATGAAGTTTAATAAAAAATTTTAATTTTTAAATAATAATTCATCATTCTAATAGAAAATCAAAAATTCGGGCTGGGGCCCTGGGCACCCACAGTGCAGCGTCACCCAACTTAACTACAAAATAACAGACACATACGGATACAAACATTATCCTTAACTTGCCTAAGTCTCAACAATATAAGGTTATTCGAGAAGCCAATTGATCAAACTCAAATTATAATCTCATGCTGGTCGGGTTTTGAGCCTGGGTCTTCAGCATAAGAAGCAGGAACTATACCTCTCTCAGCCACCTTCTCAATTCTACCCAAGATATTTTAAGTTAATACACATTTGAAATGGGCAAAAACATAAGTTAAAAAAATACTTGTAACTGTGGTAAAAATTGTTTGCCTTGGGCAAAATTGTTTAATATACCTACTTGAGCTTTCGAAGAATTCGCTCCAGTTCTTTCGTATCTTTGCATTCTTTTATATAAGAAAACTCCATCTGTTCCAAAGCCACCTCATCATTACTATGGAATGACATAGCTACTGCATTCAATTTACTATATGAAACAACAATAAGTAAAGGGTAATGGTTAATGGTCTGTATAAATTAACACAAAAATACATGCAAAGTTTTTATATACCTAAAATCAGCTCTACTGTAGCCTAGGCCTAGGTAAAAACAAGGCTCAGGATGTAAAAAAAAACAATCGTAAACAGTCACAAATAAGCTTATTCCACTCCCTACTATCACTATTTATAAAGCATTTACAATTAATTACAGTAGCTGCTGAAAACACAGAACCAAATGTTAAAAAAGTTAATGCGCCCATGCTTACAACACTGTGTGATCATGCCTGCAGCGATAGATAGCCTAGGAGTGTGTCTAAACATCATGCCCTTTGTGACCGTGCAACATAAATACTGATAGCTTTTTGCATAAAATTAATTTTATCGTAGCTGTTTCATGAAAATCACACATTAATTGATATTCGAAAATAATACTGTAAGAGATATGGCTCACAGCGAAGAAAGCAAGTATGTCCGTCACCACAGATGGTGCACCATCAAGGTCAAATCGTACTCTCAACTAAGCAAAATGTATTGTTTGAAAGCATGGAGATCCATGTTGTAAGTAATGCTGTAATCTCAGCGAAGAACGATGGAATGGCCGATATTGAAAGACATTTAAATGTATGTTGACTTCAATTTTTTAAGTTTTATGTGATCATGAAGGAAACATACATTCTGTGTTCATTTTCTTTTTTCTGTCCTGCTCTAGGCCTACTTAAAATAACTTAGACCTAGACCTCGACAACGGTTTCTGAAGTCAAGTTGCGTACACCTAGAGAAGATATCGATATTTTAACAAGAATAAAATAAATTAGATTACATACATTTTGAGATAATATTTTCATTATTTTTATGTTTACAGACTTGCTTAGACTGCCATGAACTGCATCGAAATTCCACTCATCTCTCAGCTCAGCGGTCAAAAAGCTATTACAGTACTACTTTTATTGAAATACAATATTAAACTAGTAGATGCCAGAAAGGAAGTGTAAATTGATGTAATTACATGATATTGATTAATAGTGTAAATAAATGAATTATGTATAATATTAGGCTAGGCCTACTGTACAGAGTAGTAGATTCCAGAAAAAAAAAGAAGCAATTTATGTAATTTCATGGTATTTAATTTACATAGTGTAAATAAAAATGAAAGCAAGAGCAATTTAAATAACTGTTTGTTCGATCATTGAATTTCAAGTATTTGATATCATATGAGTAGTTGCATTTTGGCTGCAACACGACGTGCGTTGTATTTGCAGTCAGCCAAACGTTCCTGTAAAAATCTCCTGCGAATGGACTTCTTCAACTTGGGGGCCCCTACTACTGGCAGATTTCACTAACTTCATAATAAACCATATTTTTTGAGTAGATATTCCAACTTATCCTATACGGTTGCCAGGGGCGGATTTAGGGGGGGGCCGGCCCGGCCCCGGCCCCCCCTTTTGGGAGGTAAAAAAAAGAAAAAAAGAAGAAAAAAAGAGAGAAAAGGAAAAAAATGATAGCCCAAAATGCCTCAAATGTTATGTTTGGGCGTCTAGAACACAAAAATTTCGCGGGGCCATGCCCCGGACCCCCTAGGACAGTGTTGTCTCAATCGGCCCAACTTTCGGCTCCCCTTCCGGCCCCCCCCCCTTTTGGACATTTCTGGATCCGCCCCTGGTTGCTGGGAACCATCCTGTGTTCTCTGCACTACACAGATTCGTGCCAAACTGCATCCTAGAATTTAGACAAAAACTCAATTGTTGTCGCATAAGCTGATGACTTTATGCAACCTCATTAATTCTAAGAACTTTATGCTTTACCTGCCTGATAAATTCTTGTGTCTATGCCCCCTCGGGTGGTTTCTAGTAAGTGATGCATGCAGAATCATAACTCCTGCATAATACAGCATGGTTGATTGTTTATTATGAGATTAGTCAGGGCTTAATTTTCCGTAAAATTTGCACGGAAATCAGCCTTTAGTTTCTGAAATGTATGGCCTGTTTGTGTGCATTTGCACTGTACTTACCGTACTTTACATGCTGGCTGTTGTTGTAATGCTAGATAAAGGACTAGGCCTAGTATCTAGGATGGGATCCAGTCAAATCGATCCCTTGCAATCTCGCCCTCTACAAACTCGTCCCCTTGACAAACTCAACCTTTGACTGTACAGTTTCCCCCTACTGGCTCCCTAACAAAACTTGCCCACTAACAAACTCGCCCTCCAACAAACTCGGCATCTGATTATTTCAGTTGTGCTATTTTTGTTATGCATTTCGGCTGCAGTATGGAGTGAACAATGTAGCTAAGCAATGCAGTACCACGAAACTTACATTACTGCAACATTAGTTTATTAATTATTTTTAATAGTATTTTTAACGAATACAGTTTTTTTTTTTTATATTTATTTATTTATTTATTTATTCTGGTTTATTATTAAAACATTTTGATTTTGCAGCACAGGCTGAATTGCATCAAAAATTTTAAGTTTATTACCGTAACAAAAAAAAAATGAAAATGTTAGAAGTTGCTTGGTTTTATCGTTTTTTGGCTTTCTATAATACAGTACATATTTTGATCATGATTATACTGTAAATACTGAAATAAAATAAATATTTATGCTGACAGCTAGCTCTTGATAAGAAAGGTTAAAGGAAAGTCTGTTAGTGGGCAAGTTTGTTAGGAGGCAAGTTTGTTAAGGGAAAAATTGCTTTTGGGGGGACTGTTGACTTGTGACCATGGTACGTCAAAGTTTGGGGTTTACTGTAAGTCCAGGGTTGATACATCATTCGGATTCACATCCTGTTAAAGTGGTGAGGAATCGTCATCTACTGTGGCCGTTCTTACAGGAAGACCTGCTCCTTCCGAGTGCGGGGATTCGAGATTGGAATTTGGGCCTAATTTTGTAAGGATTTTAGCGGGTTCATCCTAGATCACAGCACTCAGCGAAATTGGCCGTGATAACTCAAAAAGTATGACTGAACCAGACAGGATGGACTGCAAAGGAGATACTGTAGATAAGTTCCCACACTTCCCCAGGGACCTACTTGAGTTCTGCCACTGAAGCTGGTAGGTTTACCAAAGGAGCAATGCCTGCAACCAGATATACAGTGCTAAATGATTGCAGGTTGCTTATTACAGGTGATGGGTTTCAATTATCTCCTCCAGACTGGTGAGTAGCATTCTCTCACCTGCTGTGAAGACAGCAAAGGTGGTGGGCTAAGATTTGGTGGAGTACCGGGAGTCTTAGACCTCACCCGGAGGAATAATATACCTCTACAGACTACAAAAGCTCAGTGCTTACCCTAAAAGGCTTGGGGTACCAGAGGCCACCAGGTACCACTGAATGGGAACCAGTCAATTCGAGCGGATGCCACTTCGAGCGAAGGCCAATTCAAGCGGATTCAAGCGGAATTTTTTTTGAGCGGATGCTAGTTTGAGCGGAAGAAGATCCACTTGTGCGAACAAAAACCTGTGCGAGTGTAACATAGTATCCACTGGACATGACCCATAAGCCATTCACCCCTCTCCCTCTCCTGGATCTACTTAAGTGAGTCATGCATTCCTTACTGGGAAAGTCACTCAGGGTGTTTATGCTACATCACTTGTAAGGAATGTCTTGATGAGCACTTGCTTCCTGTCCCCCTGCTGTATATAAGTTACTTTAGTAGTTAGGATAGTCAGTTTTGAGTTTTGATTCTTGTGACAACAACATCGGTCCAAAATCATTATACTCCTCATCGTTTTATTAAATATTTATATTGAAGTTATATATTTGGAGCATACCGATACAGCAAGTTACCTACGAATTACTTCAAAATTTCCTATTTTTGAGCTAAAAATTTGACATTTTCAAAGGGGAAGGGGGCACACAACAGTTCCAGAATAGATAAGTGAGTAGCATAACTCAATTAATACAAATATAATTTGAGCTAAAAATTTGACATTTTCAAAGGGGAAGGGGGCTTTTTAAAATACAGAACCCCAAACAGTGGCGGATCTGGGGAGGGGGAAGGGTAGTGAATAGGGTGGCTAGCCACCCCACTTTGTTTACCGTGAAAAAAATAATGGTCACTCGTCTTGTGTGTGTGCTTCTCGTGCACGCTAGTAAAACCATGGTAAAACATACACTTTATTCTTTTTTAAGCTGAGAAGTGCGCAATTCTATTATAGTTTTAACTTGTTAGCGGCCATCTTGGTAGTCTGAGTTGCCAAGACTGTAATTTAAACATGGAGTAATTATCAAAAAGTACTAAAAACCTTTCAGAACCTTAGTAATCAGAGCATTTTTTGCATTTAAAACAAACAAATACAAGAATATGGCAACGATAAATTCGCCCTTGTTATAGTTCGCACTAAATGCATCCGCTCAAACTGGCATCCGATCTAACTGGCATCCGCTCGAACTGACATCCGCTCGAATCGACTGGCATCCCCACTGAATTACTCTATTTATGGGTCCACACCCTCTCAAAGCAAACCCCCGACTAGGAGCCCACAGAAGACATACAAATTACAAAATCTGAATATTTGTGGGTTGGGTCACTGCCCATGCTGCATGGCATCCTTCTTCAAACAATGGGGGAATATAGTGACGACCCCCTCCCTGGAGGTCACACTGCAATGACCACGGATTTCCTGGGTTAGCTCATTTGCGGCTGCACAGACTGGCGTGTCTACTGACCTGTGTACTGCACAGCCGACCCTGGAAAGCCCTCGGAGAAACGACATCACATCAAGTCAAAAGTCTAAAGATCATCCTATCTATAGGCCTTGGCCTACGGACACACACATTGTAACATTGTATTAGGCCTAGCCCTAGCTAGGAACCAGGCTAGAATGTAGCCCAAGAAGCGGAAAAAAATTCAGATATACAGTACTGGTAAGTACCTTTTTGGCTAGCCTATTTTATAATACTAACTTACTGCATGTTGTTAGTCTAGGCTGCCTCCTTCCTCCTAGTCTAGCTAGGCTTAGGCCTAGAAGTCAAGCCCAGGCCTAGCCTAATGCCCTAGGGCCCAGAGGAACTAGGCTCTAGGAGCCTAGCCTTGTAGTAGTAGTACTAGGCCTAGGGCCAGGCCAGGCCCTAGTTTTAGTAGTATAGCCTAGGCCTAGCTAGGGTAAGCATTCATTGGGCCTAAAACCTAGGCCTAGCTAGCCTAGAGCCTAGTAGTATAGTATCAACTTGTAGATACAACCTACAATTAATGACTGGATTGCAAAGACAATTAACTAAAACCTACCCAACTCGGTCTTTTTTTTTTATCTCTGATCGAAAACAGAAGTTGACAACAGCAGCACAATCAAAGCTTAGCCTAAACCTCCTAGCTGCATTCACGCAGTACAGTACGTACTTTTTCCAGGAATTTCCAAAAGCGCCCCCTTTCCTTAATTAGATTTCGATCTTTGATTTCGACCAAAGATATTTCGACGCGATGATATTTCCGATCCGGAATTCCCTGAGACACGTCATAGTTATCAGGGGAATTCCCAGTGCAGCAGCCACGATCACCTGTATGAGGGGTTCTGGATCTTGAAATTTTGACAGGCTCTAGCCCCGACTAGCTTTTTAGGACTAGGCTTAGGGATTATGTAAAGAAAAAAAAAAACGTTATTCATCAAGTGAAAATGTACGCCTTTACTTTAGGCCTACAGTAGTTTGTACATCTTTTTGTAGAGCCATAAAAAATATACACCTACCACCTGATGCCAGAGCATGGCACTTCTGACTCTCGAAGTAGTGTAATTCCTGTCTCTTATACACATCTAGATGTGTATAAGAGACAGCAAACTCGCCCTCCAACAAACTCGGCATCTGATTATTTCAGTTGTGCTATTTTTGTTATGCATTTCGGCTGCAGTATGGAGTGAACAATGTAGCTAAGCAATGCAGTACCACGAAACTTACATTACTGCAACATTAGTTTATTAATTATTTTTAATAGTATTTTTAACGAATACAGTTTTTTTTTTTTATATTTATTTATTTATTTATTTATTCTGGTTTATTATTAAAACATTTTGATTTTGCAGCACAGGCTGAATTGCATCAAAAATTTTAAGTTTATTACCGTAACAAAAAAAAAATGAAAATGTTAGAAGTTGCTTGGTTTTATCGTTTTTTGGCTTTCTATAATACAGTACATATTTTGATCATGATTATACTGTAAATACTGAAATAAAATAAATATTTATGCTGACAGCTAGCTCTTGATAAGAAAGGTTAAAGGAAAGTCTGTTAGTGGGCAAGTTTGTTAGGAGGCAAGTTTGTTAAGGGAAAAATTGCTTTTGGGGGGACTGTTGACTTGTGACCATGGTACGTCAAAGTTTGGGGTTTACTGTAAGTCCAGGGTTGATACATCATTCGGATTCACATCCTGTTAAAGTGGTGAGGAATCGTCATCTACTGTGGCCGTTCTTACAGGAAGACCTGCTCCTTCCGAGTGCGGGGATTCGAGATTGGAATTTGGGCCTAATTTTGTAAGGATTTTAGCGGGTTCATCCTAGATCACAGCACTCAGCGAAATTGGCCGTGACAACTCAAAAAGTATGACTGAACCAGACAGGATGGACTGCAAAGGAGATACTGTAGATAAGTTCCCACACTTCCCCAGGGACCTACTTGAGTTCTGCCACTGAAGCTGGTAGGTTTACCAAAGGAGCAATGCCTGCAACCAGATATACAGTGCTAAATGATTGCAGGTTGCTTATTACAGGTGATGGGTTTCAATTATCTCCTCCAGACTGGTGAGTAGCATTCTCTCACCTGCTGTGAAGACAGCAAAGGTGGTGGGCTAAGATTTGGTGGAGTACCGGGAGTCTTAGACCTCACCCGGAGGAATAATATACCTCTACAGACTACAAAAGCTCAGTGCTTACCCTAAAAGGCTTGGGGTACCAGAGGCCACCAGGTACCACTGAATGGGAACCAGTCAATTCGAGCGGATGCCACTTCGAGCGAAGGCCAATTCAAGCGGATTCAAGCGGAATTTTTTTTGAGCGGATGCTAGTTTGAGCGGAAGAAGATCCACTTGTGCGAACAAAAACCTGTGCGAGTGTAACATAGTATCCACTGGACATGACCCATAAGCCATTCACCCCTCTCCCTCTCCTGGATCTACTTAAGTGAGTCATGCATTCCTTACTGGGAAAGTCACTCAGGGTGTTTATGCT
>NW_022751954.1:137908-141029 GCF_011630105.1 Anneissia japonica
ATAGTGCACCTTCTAAATCAATTTTTTAACACAAAGTTAATCGTTTAATTGGAGACCAAACCCCGAGACCACCCAAAGTTGGTCTCGAATTAGAGGGCAAACTGTATTTCAAAATGTAAGCAATGAAAATGTGTGGTACATTATTTTTGGAAAAGACACGTCAGGGGTCTGCAAATCAAATCAGTGCAAGTTTCTGAAGTTCCCATGAAGTATAATTATTCTTTAGAAAGGACTGTTAAAAAAGTCCAAAAAGTTGCAAATATTATAAAATTCTTTTTTCACTTGTTTGGTAGTCAATTACTTTTTAAATATCCTTTCCGTGAGTGGGTGACCTTGCAGGTCTACTGTTCACTTTTGTTGTTGGTCAGCAGAGGGACAACATCCGCCTCTCTCAAGTCAGTTGCACAGTGTCAACTTTCTGGAATATATTTCATCAAGGACTTTAAGTATAGTTTACATCTTCAACAACAAAAATATCAATCAGCAAATCTATTTTTTCTTCTTGTTCCGGACTCATGTATATGCAACCAATCAGTTCAAAAATACAAAAACCAAATTGCCATTTTTATAACATAGAGACCTAATCCCTCTCTTGTTGCAGCAGGGAGGTATTTTTATACCTCCCTGGTTTTACTTTGTATCCATCTATATCAAATTCTTAAATGTCAATTCCTCATACAGTGCATTCTGTATAAGGAATCTTTGTTTTTTGTTTTTAAGAAAATAAAATCTGAATTTTCAGCATTAAATTTTGGAGATCTGATTCGCCAAACATAGGCTTATGTCCAAAATTTCACAAAATGAATTAGTCTCCTAAGGCCGACTTGTATATTGATAAACTTCAGCGATGTTTGTAGATTTACATAAGCTTAGTGTCCAATAGTTTTGTATAGGGGCAATATCAATGTCTCAACAGTAAACAATAATGTAACCAGTAGAATCTTTTAAATCATTTTGACATGACTTAGATAATAGCAATGTTCCGTTTACTGTACACGGTTTATTTTGTCACCAATTTTTTTTGCTGCTGCTGCTGCTGCCGCCGCCGCCGCCGCCGCCGCCGCCGCCGCTGCTGCTGCTGCTGCTGCTGCTGCTGCTGCTGCTGCTGCTGCTGCTGCTGCTGTTGTTATTATTATTATTATTATTGGTATCGCACATTGGATCAATATCCGATGGAATTACACTATTCCTGAAGCTTGGTGACAACAAGTATCCTCAAACTTCTAGGACCTTCTTGAGGATCCTTGCCGTGTTCAGAAGCATACTTTTCTGGAAGTTCATAATTTCTGGTCTATATTGTACAACCGATAACTGTGTAGTATGCTATGCCATCGCTCTCATCCATATATCTTAATATATTTATTCACATCAAAATAAAATATATACATAAAATAATTCATTGCAGTTGAAAAACTGGCTTGCGAAATTAAGTTTTAAAAATATTCAACGATTGATATAAAAATTTGAAATACAAAAATATAAATAGAAATTGATTACATGCACAAGAATAATATATTAAAATAATAATGAAGTAAACTTAATTAACATCAAAAAGTAGGCTTACAAAATCTCATCAAAAAGTTACAGATTTAACGTAAAAGAGACAAATCAGGAACAAAGGAACCAAAGAAACGAGACGATTGGGACTACGGAGCAGATGAAAGGTACAATGCAGGGCCCACATGTATACATTTATACAAACCAAAACGCACGCAACACAACCCATTAATCCACCCTTCCTAAGTCAAACACACAAATGCACACACAGACTTACAAGCTGCACACACTCAAACACACACGGCTCAAACTTAAATACACTAGCATACATGTGGGCTCTAAAAGATAAATGTCAATACGAGTAGAAGAGGGGATGCGCGACCTTAGGAGTATATTGCACTGTTCACATTCAAGTATTATTATGTCATTTCGTCATGGATGGGGGAGTGGGCTATTTTTTAATCTATTAGTTTTGCATTTGTTTTCCGAAATTTGTGATAGGGGTGGCGCCAAAATTTGCCCGACGGGGGAAGGGATGCCGAGGTCCCCGACGGGAGGAGGGGTCGATTCCCCCGACGAGGGTCAGATTTCCCCGACGAAAGCAAAGAGGGCGTAGTCGAGCTTCGATTAAAAAGTATCGAAAGTGGTTCAGGGGGCGAAGCCCCGAAAATTTTGATAATTTAGGGGTTTCGAATGCTTATTTAATCGATTTTAGAGTCTACTAATATGTAAAAAATACATATAGGCCTATTTTTTTTCTCTCCGACGAATTGCACTTTTTCTCCTCGATGGAGGGTGGGGAGCTCTCCCCGACAGAGGAGCCCCCCCCCCTCCCTGCTGGCGCCACCTTGATTTGTGAGTGTTACATAGATTCATCATTACGCAATTTATTTTTAAGAGGGAACCAATCCTTAAGTCTTTCGGGCTTTGGATACCTTGTTAGCAAATTTGGTACATAGCAGTGGCGGCTCTAGGATATATTTTCTTGGGGGGGGGGGCTAAGTTGTCCGACAGGGGGGACTTGAGCTCGTAGGCTCGAGCTGGGAGAAGGGGTTGAGAGGGTGTTCCCCCTCCAAAATGAGATTTTTTTTAAAGAATATCAACCTCTAGATGGCCGAAAATGGCACTCTCATACTGTGACAGACATGTGTTGGCTTGGTGTGGGCCTATTTTTATATGCTTTATGGTCTGACTGCCCGACGAGCTCTGTCCGGCGGGGGGGGGGCTTAAGCCCCCCCTGCCACCCCGCTGGCGCCACCACTGGTACATAGTAATGCTCTTCGAAGAGATAGGGGCTCCAGCCCAGCTCGGTCAGGGCTTCGTCACGAACTGTAGTCGTATCATAGAAGGATACAAGGGGGATGGGGTGTGGTCAGGAAAGTCGTACGACCCCACCCCCACCAAAAAAAAATAATAATAATTCAAAGGTCCACATTTTTCCAGACATTTTTTTCTAGGGCCTTTTCACAATGATATAAATGCAAACAAAATTGATTATTTATCTAGCAATGAGTCCCAGACCTCCAATTGCGTGACACAGTACACTTTCTGAATTTACAATTTAACAACAGTGTAGGAAGTATGAGTATATATCGTAAAAATACACATACAGGTCAATATGTCC
>NW_022751954.1:141777-146024 GCF_011630105.1 Anneissia japonica
TGATGACATAATTAATGTCGAAATATTGAATCCCAACACGATGGCGTGTATTTCAATACTTGGAGTATGTATTATACTTTCTTATCTGAGATTAATCAGTGGACCTTTCGGTTTTTAATCTATCTCACTTTCCAGTAATTCTGAAACTGAGTCTGCCACCCGCTTCAAGCTGGTGGCGCTATAATCGATTTTATCCTGTCTCCCACTGAAAGGGTCCAAAAAAGTATGACTACAACCCACCCAGAAAAAAATCCTGGATACACCCCTGCGGCCTACCTAATAAATTCGTAAAGCCCTGTCTGTATTTCACAAAAATAGGTGGCATGCCTATATGGTGATGATGATATCACACCATGACCATAGGTACATTATGACTACTATATGGTATAGGCCTATGGCATACAACATTTTGTTTTTGTCAAATAAAATGTGAATGTGACAGTGTGGACAGAGCTTTAAAGATAGAATTGCGCATGCGTTCATCGTATCTCCTGCTACCTACGTATGATCGGAATGAAATATACATTAAAACCTATAACAAAAAATGTAAACATTGAAATAAAGCAGACTAAAAAGCAACTCATATTGTGTGCTGAATATATAATTTAATATCATAAATTAGGCCTCAACTGTGACTTGTGAAATACCGTAAATTCTCGAATAAGCACCGCTCTCGAATTAGCGCCGCATAAAACGTGATTTTTTTTTGTTAAGCCCCGCTCTTGAATAATCGAGACTCGGTATATAATATTGCCCTGTGTGTAAATGAAACAGGGTTTTAAATACAATGTATACAGTGTTAAAATGAATACTAAATAACACAATGAAGACACAAACATTTCTTTATAGACGTTAGTTTACGATGATGGGATCTGTGATAGGCCTACTGAACTACGGGAATACGTGAAGTAGGTAACATTGGAATGGACATAGGAAGCACCACGCCAATATTTTTTTTTATAAGCGCGGCTCTCGATAAGAGAATTATAAAATTTTATAAGCGCCGTGGCGCTTATTCAAGCATTTACGGTAAGCAGGCCAAAGAATGTAAGTAGTAGGCCTACAGTGTCATCGTTATTACCATTCTTTATTTGGAACACAACAGTGGCATTCCTACGTAACGGTGCGGCCAAAGAAAAACCAAACGAAATAGGGCCTAAATCAAAACTTAACAAATCAAACTTATAAAAAAGAAGAACTTAACATAGTAAACTAAAAAGGAAATAAAACGTATGTATTAATTTAAATGTTTTACTAATAATGACCTATTAATCGATTATTTTTGTATATATTTTATCCATGTATTTATGATGAATTTTTAATGCTTAAATTTTACTAGAAATTTAGCATTTTTTGTATTAAATTTTATATGTCAGACGAAACACAGAGTGCTCACTGGCAGTAAACTTCATTTTACTTTTAAGCAATGCAGTCGGGTTTCTATGAATTAATTTTTTCGTTTGTTTTATTTGTATGTTTTTCACATGTTGTAGCCTTTTTTAATATACGGTATTCTAATGTTTTTATCGACGAAATAATTATACATGATGTAGGCTTATAGGATTATTTATTTCAATTCAATTTATTCATTATGATAACCAGATAGTGATAAATTGAATGCAGTTTAATAATAAGAATAAATACCCATTCACCAAAAATTTTATGATTATTTAAATTAATTCATTCAAAATTGGTAAGCCGGAAAATACTACTATATCACTGAAATCCGTGCAGAGTACATGGTTTTTATTAATTTTAGGGTGCACAATAAACGTTATCGGCACAAGCACAACTGTCAAATGCCTGAATTGTGAATGTTACTTCATATTCACTATTATCAGTACACATAAAAGTAAACACAGTAGTTTTAGTTTGTGGTGCAACCGGCATACAACATCCACACTTCGTCTCGTAGGTCATAGTCGCAGCTCTAGCATCAATACTGTAAGAGGTCATTGAATCACAACTGCCCTTGCAATAGTCAAACTCCTGAGTTAATGTACAAATCGTACCGTTTGCTCGGTATGTCGAGAACGTTTCACTTTTTTGATGCTTGCTACACGTTTCTAGAAAATGAAATATTAAAATATAAAAATGTATTGCATTATTTAAATAAAAATGATGCATTATCATACACATCATTAAAAATGATGAAAATGATAATGATCACGAAAATTCAAGAACAAACCAAATTAAGGCATTACTACAGTATGCTTCTGAAAAGTCCGAGTTGTCCCGTTATTAGGCATTGTCATTTCATGATCATCAAATTTACTGCTTTATTTTGTATTCATTATTCGTAGTCACAATTTATAACTACAATTACATTAACTATTTTTATTTTACTTATGTCGCAATTTTACCAGGTTTATAGATTCAATCTTTATCAGCCATACATGACCAATATATAGCAATAAATGCTGTTTTATATAACTAATAGATAAAACTAATATTTTATTCCATTTGTTATGTAATATGTATTTTGGGATGGTAGTAAAAGTTTTGTATTGCTAGCAGATGCCACAAGCCTGGACATTTCGTAACCCCAACATTTCGTAACATCAACAGGTTTCAAAGTGTTCGGGCTACGAAATGTCCACACCAAAGTTACGAAATGAGAGCTGGTTATGAAATGTCGACACAACCCTATTTTGTAGTTCTTTCATAAATGAAAGTGAATAATCTATTAGCCATTGTGCAATCCAGTGCTGTACAGTAGGCATACGTTGCAAATTTGGGTGTCGAGAAAACTAAGATCTAGAAAACTAAGACCTAAGATATCATTAGTTTTGTAGATCTAGAAAACTAAGCAAAACTAAGATAAATCTTACTTTTCTAGATCTAGAAAACTAAGATTTTTAATGATTTTTAATGATGGGTTGTACCATTATATCATGAGGTGTTTTGATTTTAAAGCAGTAAAATAAGGTTGTACCATTATCTCTGAAGTGCGGTTCATTTTTACTAAGGAATTTGGAAGTACTGTAATCTATCCTTGATTTTACTGTACAGACCATTTGGCATAATTTTATTTGAATTAATGGAAATTCTACAGGTTGGATTAATTCATTAGATTGTTAAAGCTTTCTAGATAGTCATTCATTTATTTACTTTCCTTATATATTTATCTAGCACTAATGATTGTCTCCTGAACAATAGCAGTACAAATCCTAAAATAAATTTGAAATGCTTAATAAAAAATTAGTATATTTAAAAAAATGTGTACCCTAGTTTCTATTATGCTAATGCTTGTTAGCATTTTAATTTAGGTACTAACTTATATGCTCAAGTTTGCTACTTTGAGCAAATTAATTTCAAATTACTTATTTAATAATACAATATATTATGATGATGACCTATATATTACATTTTTATTTTGAAACAGATACAGAGCTTTTTTTACTTCTTATTCTTCTATTACTACTTCTATTAACAACATAGTGAGGTTCCACGTGTGTTTCGGTACGATAACAAAAGAATATAGGAAACGAATACCATGTATAGACTTCAGAAACACTTTATTGGAGAAAACTAATATTTCGACCTATCCTCAGGTCTTTATCAAGGTATATGAAAAAAATAGCAAAAAGTGGACACACATAACCACTGTAGTGGGATAACTCCTCCCACTACAGCATGGCCGCCCCCCCCCCCCACTTTTTGGCGAAAAATATATAATGTCTGGAGATTTTTGTATGATCGGAAATGCAAAAAAATGAGGGAAGAAGGAGGAGAAGGATGGGAAAGAGAATGTTTATCCAGTACCCGACCGAGTTACATTTTCTCGCAATTCACATTTGCGGATCTGGGGGGAGGGGGTCATTGGTCCTGACTCCCTTGGGCAACAAAAAAGGGTAAAAAGAAAAGAATTCTAGACCTACCTTTTCAGGACCCGCGAGCTGATTTTTTTTTTTTTTTTTTTTTTTCAAATTCAAATAATTTTTATTTCCACTATTAGAAAATTAGAATTTTGAAGAACATAAAATTCATTAAAACACACTTCAAATGTCAGGAAAGCTCAATTCCCGCCATCTAGGAATCAAAATTTTCCCGGGGGAGAACCCCCGTATGTATACACACATAAAATAAAAAATGAGAAAAATTTACTTGACCTTTTTTAAGAGGGGAAAACCTTGAATTTTGAAGAACTTTAAAAGTCATTAAAAGACATTTCAGAAGTCAGGTAAGCTCATCTCCCGCCATCTAGAAATCGAAATTTTTCCGGGGGAACCCGGACCCCTTTTATC
>NW_022751954.1:146224-146723 GCF_011630105.1 Anneissia japonica
ACTTACTCATCTTTTTTTATGTATGTATACACACATAAGGCCTATTTACTATAATAACAATGGGAAGAAAATAATCTGACCGTTTTCAAGAGTGGAAAACCTTGAATTTTGAAGAACTTAATTAATTTTAAGTTCTTCAAAATTCAAGGTGTTCCCCTCTTGAAAATTATTATAATGAATCAATGAACCCAGGGAAAGGGATGTTCGAGTTCTTCCCGGGAAAATGTTGATTTCTAAATGGTATACAATGAGATTTCCCGACTTCTGAAGTATCTTTTAATGACTTTAATTTTAAAAACACCTCAGAAGTCGGGAAAGCTCATTTCCCGCCTTCTAGGAATCAAAATTTTCCTATGGAAGAACCCCTGGACCCCCCCTTTCTTTTTGGGATTCATCGATTCATGGAAAATTCGTATGCAACTACTCATTTTTTTTTAAATTGTTATGTATGTATACACACATAAGCCCTATTTACTGTAATAACAATGGGAAAAAATTA
>NW_022751954.1:146740-148426 GCF_011630105.1 Anneissia japonica
TACCTGACCGTTTTCAAGATGGGAAAACCTTGAATTTTGAAGAACATAAAAGTAATTAAAAGACACCTCAGAAGTCGGGAAAGCTCATTTCCCGCCATCTAGAAATCGAATTTTTTCCCTGGGGAGGAATGTTGACCCCATCACCTAGATTTGATTCCAGATCTGCATGATTCATATTCCCATTCATCTTATAAACAGTGGCGTAACAGGCGGGACAGGGGGGTGGCAAACTGTTCCCCCCCCCCCCTGACGGTTTATACCGGGCTGACCAAGCTGGGTAAGAAGAGAAAAGAAAGAGGGGAGAGGGAGGGAAAGAGAAAGAAGGGGAAAGAAAAAAAAAGGAAAAAGGAAAAGAGAAGAGAAAAATAAAGACAAGAATAAAAAGGAAGATAATGAACAGATATCACAATACCCCTGCCTGCAACCCCTTCTCCACTTCAAAAAGTGTCCATAGCGCTTTTGATCTAAGCCGCCAGGTATTCTCCGCAGTGGCGTAATCACCGGGGGACAAGGGGAAAATATCATTCTGTGGAAAGTCTTTCCCCATTGAATGCCCTTTTCACCCAGGAAAGTGCCTGAAAAATGCCTCAAATTTTAAATCGCATATTTTGTTGAGGTAGGCCAATTTCCTCAAAAAATCGCACATTTTAGAGAGTTTTGATCAATTCCGACGAAATTAGAATTTAAAAAACAAAATTTTTTCGCGCGCTTCGCGCGCATTTTTTAATGTTAAAGCTTGTGCTTGCTCCCCTTTGCCTTCTAAGTTATAACACATAGTCCCAAACTCAAGAAAGAAAATTTAAGATAGATCGTTTTACCTATTAAAGAAGGGCTTCAGTGTGTAATGATGTTGAAAGAATGTTTGTAATAAATAAAGCCATAAGGAAAATGCTTATATTCAGTTTTAAAAAACGAGTGTGGCCATATATAACATAAGAGCATTTCTTGTTGAGGTAGGCCAATTTCCTCTAAAAATTGCACATTTTAGGGAGTTTTGATCAATTCCGACGAAATTAGAATTAAAAAAAACATTTAAAAGACATTTCAGAAGCCAGGGAAGGTCATTTCTAGCATTCTAGAAATCCAAATTTTCCCGGGGGAACCCGGACCCCATTTTTCTTTGGGGTTCATTGGTTCATTGAATCATTTTCAAGAGGGGGAAAACCTTGATTTTTAAAGAAATTAGAAGTAATTAAAAGACACCTCAGAAGTCGGGAAAGCTCATTTCCCGCTTCTATGAATAAAAATTTTCCAGGGGAGAACCCCCCGACCCCCTTTCTTTTTGGGATTTATGGATTCATGGAAAAAAATCGTATGCAACTGCTAAATTTTTTTATGTACCGGTATCTATACACACATAAGGCCTACTGTAATAAAAATTTGATAAATTTACCTGACTGTTTTCAAGAGGGTAAAACCTTTAATTTTAAAGAACTTAAAAGTAATTAAAAGACACCTCATAAGTCGGGAAAACTCATTTCCCGCCTTCTAGGAATCAAAATTTTCACGGGGGACAACCCCGAACCCCCCTTTCTTTTTGGGATTTATGGATTCATGGAAAAAATCGTATGCAACTACTCATTTTTTTTATGTATGTATACACACATAAGGCCTATCTACTGTAAAAACAATGCGATAAATTTACCTGACCGTTTTCAAGAGGGGAAAACCTTGAATTTTAAAGAA
>NW_022751954.1:149850-154206 GCF_011630105.1 Anneissia japonica
CTTGAATTTTGAAGAACTTAAAAGTAATTAAAAGACACCTCAGAAGTCGGGAAAGCTCATTTCCCGCTTCTAGGAATAAAAATTTTCCAGGGGAGAACCCCCCGACCCCCTTTCTTTTTGGGATTTATGGATTCATGGAAAAAAATTGTATGCAAATGCTAAATTTTTTTATGTACCGGTATGTATACACACATAAGGCCTACTGTAATAACAATTTGATAAATTTACCTGACTGTTTTCAAGAGGGTAAAACCTTTAATTTTAAAAAACTTAAAAGTAATTAAAAGACACCTCATAAGTCGGGAAAACTCATTTCCCGCCTTCTAGGAATCAAAATTTTCACGGGGGACAACCCCGAACCCCCTTTCTTTTTGGGATTTATGGATTCATGGAAAAAATCGTATGCAACTACTCATTTTTTTTTATGTATGTATACACACATAAGGCCTATCTACTGTAAAAACAATGCGATAAATTTACCTGACCGTTTTCAAGAGGGGAAAACCTTGAATTTTAAAGAACTTAAATGTAATTAAAAGACACCTCAGAAGTCGGGTAACTCATTTCCCGCCTTCTAGGAATCAAAATATTCACGGGGGAGAACCCCCGGATCCCCCTTTCTTTTTGGGATTTATAAATTCATGGAAAAAAAATCGTATGCAACTACTCATTTTTTTTTATATACACACATAAGGCCTATCTACTGTAATAACAGGGATTTTACCCGACTGTTTTCAAGAGGGGAAAACCTTGAATTTTGAAGAACTTAAAAGTAATTAAAAACACCTCAGAAGTCGGGAAAACTCATTTCCCGCCTTCTAGGAATCAAAATTTTCCCACTTTTCTTTGGAGCTTATCGATTCATTAAAAAAAAGAATACGTATGCAACTACTAATTTTTTATTTTTATGTAGGCCTATATGTATACACACATAAGGCCTATTTCCTGTAATAACAATGGGAAAAAATTACCTGACCGTTTTCAAGAGGGGAAAACCTTGAAATTTGAAGAACTTAAAAGTAATTAAGACACCTCAGATGTTAGAAAAGCTCATTTCCTGCCATCTAGGATTCAAAATTTTTCCGGGGGCGAACCCAGGACCCCCACCCCCCGCCCCTTTTCTTTGGAGCTTATCGATTCATTGAAAAAAGAATACGTATGCAACAAATTTTTTTTTTTATGTATGATACACACATAGGTGTACGGTAAGAATGGCCCCGGAAAAAATTGCCCCGTAAAAAATGGCCCCAGAAAAAATGGCCCCAGTAAAAATGGCCCCGGTAAAAATGGCCCCAAATGACAGGTAGGTAAAAATGGCCCCAATAATAAAATTCTGTATTAAAACTGTTTTTTTTAAAAATCATTATATGCATTTTTTTAAACTGAAATAATTTAGTTTTTAAAAAAATCTAACATCAATTAAATTGCCATTTACATTTTACTTTTTGCAGAAATTACATATTCAATGATAAAATATTCAAAGATAAAAAAAAAAGCCATGAATAACACTTTTTATTTTTTTCCCCCATTTAAATGTTAAAAAATAACAATATAATCAATAAATCAACATAAATCATGCATTTATTAATACTAAAATAATTTATTTGTGGCCAATTTTCCAGAAATTCAATCCGGGTATTGGTAAATGCCACAAACAATGAGTTTATATGAACATCAAATAATATTTTTTTTTTTAGAAAAAGAGAGTTCTACAATCGTATTTAAAGGGTTTGGATTGGGTTCGCAGTGTGTTTGGAAGATTGTGGTGTATTTGCAAGTATTTTTTCAACAAAAAAATCAACATTTTAATCAAAAAAATAAATTCTTATAAATATTTAATTTTCTTATTGATATACCAAGTGAGTCAATCACAATTGAATTGTTTGGTTTTCTACAGTGTGTTTTAGGAGGTTTTTGGGATTTAGCAGTACCATTTGATCCTACCATAATTACTTTACCCTCACAATTACACACCATTTTAATTCTTAGCATAATTGCCATTACATAACTATGTATATAATATAGTATCTCAGTTTACATTATTTAGTATAGTTTTAGGCACTTAAATTTACTTGGCGGGGAGTAGAAACCAAGTATGCAACTAGATCACTGAGGACGAGTTGGGTGATCCGCCGCACTTTGACTCACGAGGAAGTGTGCGCGGTGCGGATTGAACAATATTTAAATGCTGAAAATGGTAAAATACGCTAATTTAGTTTGTTAAAAAAGAATTTGGAGCATTTTAAAAGATTTACTCATACGTACGCACGTCATGAAGCACGTGCGCATCTTAATGTCACTGTTGTCCCCTGATATGAGATATATATGTATCAACTTTCATTGACAAACGCCTGTTGGTGAAGGAGTAATTATCATTCACAGTATTTATCATATATAAAAATTCAGATTTTTGAATTCAGATGGCAATATGGTGACGTCACAATGTCCGATCAGCTATTATGATATATAAAATCATATCTACAACTCATGTGCTTTTAGAATATGTAATAAAAATTTCATCTTAAGGAGCTATAACTGATTGAAAAAAGGCATGATATTAAGCACATTTTAATTTTGACGCACGCGTTATGACGCGCGCACAGGAAATTAAGTTACGTAACATTCAAGCATGACCTAAAGTTTATGCCCACTAAATATCATTCAGAAATCACGGCTGGTTAAGGTGATTATGGGGTCATTAAATGTTTGAGGAAAGAAAGATGAGGGGGTCATCAAAAACCTTTATTTTGACCATGATGACATCATCAAAATGTAAAAAGAAGTCACATATATGAAAGAGAATTGCCTCAGCTATAACATATTCAGAGTTGGAAGACGATCGACCAAGAATAAGCAAGATACGCTCAAATGTGCATTTTAAAAAATGACGTCATCGATAAAATTCAGTTTGTTGAATTCAGATGGCAATATGAGGACGTCACAATGTCCGATCGAGCATTATGAGCTAGAAAATCATATTTACAACTCATGTGCTTTCAGAATATGTAATAAAAATTGGGGTCACCTTTCATTCTAAAGAGCTGTAACTGTTTAAAATTAGGCCTGATTTTAGCAAAATTTCACTGTATATCGGCACAAATGCGCACATAGTTCGCTATGTTTGATGCGTGCGTACGGCATTTTTATTGGCCATAAGGTGATTGAAAAGATCGGAAACTTGTAAAAACAATGTCAAGAACCCAAAATGTGACAAAAAAAACTTAATTTTTAGCTTCCGTATGAGCTGCGTGCGTAAAAATGCACACGCGTAGTGGTAAATTTTAAAAAAATTGAAATGCTCAAAGTGGCGTGTAACGTGCTCTAATTTAGTCAAAAAGAGATTTCGAGCATTTTGAAATTTTGACGCACGCGTACGCATGGGTTACGAAGCACACGCGTAAAATTAGGATACAGTACATTTAACATTCACCTGAAGTTAATACTCACTTAATAGGATTTCAAAATAGCAATTGGTTAGGCTGATATGATCGATAATGTAAAAACGCAAAATTGCACGTAGCTGACGTCACGCATGACTGGTCACCTTGAAAACCTTACCATGTTTATTCCACGCGATGCCAAAATGATCGATGAAGCGACCTTGTGCGTAGCTCGTAGCAATTTTGAGATATCGTGCGAACAAAAATGGAAGGAAAGGTAGAATAAAAAAAAAAAAAGATGAAGTAAGAAGATCTCTGACAATAACAAGAGGTGATCCGCTCGAGAAGCGGATCACCAAAAATGATTTAATTGTATGGCAGTGTACACTGTACTAGAATGTAAAACTAAGATATCTTAGTTTTCTAGATCTAGAAAACTAAGATATCTTAGTTTTCTAGATCTAGAAAACTAAGATATCTTAGCTAGCAAAACGGCGGGGTTCGTCCGAGCCCCCCGAACCCCCCCTGGTTACAGGCCTGGCAAGCGTGCCGTTGGACCAGCGCCGATATCTTAGTTTTCTAGATCTAGAAAACTAAGATATCTTAGT
Source organism: Anneissia japonica (assembly GCF_011630105.1). Lineage (NCBI taxonomy): Eukaryota > Metazoa > Echinodermata > Crinoidea > Comatulida > Comatulidae > Anneissia > Anneissia japonica. The sequence continues at coordinate 153,839 of NW_022751954.1, forward strand.
TTTCTAGATCTACAAAACTAAGATATCTTAGGTCTTAGTTTTCTAGATCTTAGTTTTCTAGACACCCTGCAAATTTTTACCCTTCTGTTTGTTATTCACAGTTTAATAATGTCACAGATTTGATTAATCAGTATGTCTGAAACTGCAATCAGTGTATTTTGAATTATTTACAGTGTTTCTGATTATAAAAATCTGTGAAGATACGTATGCACAGTATAATTTGGTCAACAAGATCTCTGATATAAATATATATTTATATATATTATATATATAAATACATACATATACATATATATATATATATATCTACATATATATATATATTTACATATTTATTTTTATTTATTACATACATATATATATCTACA
>NW_022751954.1:156763-161787 GCF_011630105.1 Anneissia japonica
ATGTTGTTAAGCCTGCAGCGGTAGTTATTGCTGGAGCTTTCGTGGTTGGACCTACAACAGTCGTACTTGCTGGAGCTGATGTTGTTAAGCCTGCAGCGGTAGTAATTGCTGGAGCTTTCGTGGTTGGACCTACAGCAGTCGTACTTGCTGGAGCTGATGTTGGTAAGCCTGCAGCGGTAGTTACAGCTGGAGCTCGTGTGGTTGAACCTACAACAGTCGTACTTGCTGGAGCTGATGTTGTTAAACCTGCAGCGGTAGTTACTGCTGGAGCTTTCGTGGTTGGACCTACACCAGTCGTACTTGCTGGAGCTGATGTTGTTAAGCCTGCAGCAGTAGTTACTGCTGGAGCTTTCGTGGTTGGACCTACACCAGTCGTACTTGCTAGAGCTGATGTTGTTAAGCCTGCAGCAGTAGTTATTGCTGGAGCTTGTGTGGTTGGACCGACAACAGTTGTAGTTATTGTTGGTTTTGGAAATGTGATAATTGTTGTTTTTTCTGTGTGCGGTTTAACTTCTGTTACTGTAGTTACAAATGGAGTTGATGTTGTTAAACCTGCAGCGGTAGTTATTGCTGGAGCTTTCGTGGTTGGACCTACAACAGTTGTACTTGCTGGAGCGGATGTTGTTAAACCTGCAGCGGTAGTTATTGCTGGAGCTTTCGAGGTTGGACCTACAGCAGTCGTACTTGCTGGAGCTGATGTTGTTAAACCTCCAGCGGTAGTTATTGCTGGAGCTTTCGTGGTTGGACCTACAGCAGTCGTACTTGCTGGAGCTGATGTTGTTAAACCTGCAGCGGTAGTTACTGCTGGAGCTTGTGTGGTTGGACCTACAACAGTCGTACTTGCTGGAGCTGATGTTGTTAAACCTGCAGCGGTAGTTACTGCTGGAGCTTGTGTGGTTGGACCTACACCAGTCGTACTTGCTGGAGCTGATGTTGTTAAGCCTGCAGCAGTAGTTATTGCTGGAGCTTGTGTGGTTGGACCGGCAACAGTTGTAGTTATTGTTGGTTTTGGAAATGTGATAATTGTTGTTTTTCCTGTGTGCGGTTTAACTTCTGTTACTGTAGTTACAAATGGAGTTGATGTTGTTAAACGTGCAGCGGTAGTTATTGCTGGAGCTTTCGTGGTTGGACCTACAACAGTCGTACTTGCTGGAGCTGATGTTGTTAAACCTGCAGCGGTAGTTATTGCTGGAGCTTTCGTGGTTGGACCTACAGCAGTCGTACTTGCAGGAGCTGATGTTGTTAAACCTGCAGCGGTAGTTATTGCTGGAGCTTGTGTGGTTGGACCTACAGCAGTTGTACTTGCTGGAGCGGATGTTGTTAAACCTGCAGAGGTAGTTATTGCTGGAGCTTTTGTGGTTGGACTTACAGCAGTCGTACTTGCTGGAGCTGATGTTGTTAAACCTGCAGCGGTAGTTATTGCTGGAGCTTGTGTGGTTGGACCTACAGCAGTTGTACTTGCTGGAACTGATGTTGTTAAACCTGCAGCGGTAGTTACTGCTGGAGCTTGTGTGGTTGGACCTACACCAGTCGTACTTGCTGGAGCTGATGTTGTTAAGCCTGCTGCAGTAGTTATTGCTGGAGCTTGTGTGGTTGGACCGACAACAGTTGTAGTTATTGTTGGTTTTGGAAATGTGATAATTGTTGTTTTTTCTGTGTGCGGTTTAACTTCTGTTACTGTAGTTACAAATGGAGTTGATGTTAAACCTGCAGCAGTAGTTATTGCTGGAGCTTTTGTGGTTGGACCTACAGCAGTCGTACTTGCTGGAGCGGATGTTGTTAAACCTGCAGCGGTAGTTATTGCTGGAGCTTTCGTGGTTGGACCTACAACAGTCGTACTTGCTGGAGCGGATGTTGTTAAACCTGCAGCGGTAGTTATTGCTGGAGCTTTCGTGGTTGGACCTACAGCAGTCGTACTTGCTGGAGCTGATGTTGTTAAACCTGCAGCGGTAGTTATTGCTGGAGCTTTTGTGGTTGGACCTACAGCAGTCGTACTTGCTGGAGCTGATGTTGTTAAACCTGCAGCGGTACTTATTGCTGGAGCTTGTGTGGTTGGACCTACAGCAGTTGTACTTGCTGGAGCTGATGTTGTTAAACCTGCAGCGGTAGTTACTGCTGGAGCTTGTGTGGTTGGACCTACAGCGGTCGTACTTGCTGGAGCTGATGTTGTTAGACCTGCAGCGGTAGTTATTGCTGGAGCTTGTGTGGTTTGACCTACAGTGGTCGTACTTGCTGGAGCTGATGTTGTTAAACCTGCAGCAGTAGTTATTGCTGTTGTTTGTGTGCCTTCTGTTGGACGTATTTTAGTTGGCGGTACAATGCAATCTGGTTTTTCTGTGCATACCCTAGTTACTGGATCAATATACTCTGTGCTGCAACATCCCTCAACGCAAGTAATATCATAGCACAGCTGAACACAAGGACTATAATGTTCACAGCCTTCATCACATTGCATAGCTGTGTAAGAGATAAGAATCAGAAACCAGTAATGCATCAGGGAATCTGACTATGTTTCTGATAACGTACTTTAGTATTTTAATCTGAACTATTATTCATGCATATACTATGTGAAGATATATTTAATTGTTTCTTCAAACTATTATCTCACAGGAAAAGGTCATTCTCACAAAGGTTGATGTAAATCCATTAAAAAATATAGGAAAGTATTATTAAATATTATTAGAAAGACATGAAATTTGCTTAAATATGGTCATGTTGACATCACGTCATGACCATATATAGGGACATCATGACTATATATGGGCATACAGCATTTTTGTGTGAAAGAAATTTTAATATACTGGACAGAGCTTCACAATTTGCTACAGCTTTACCACAAAATACACATTTACATTACACCTTTTATTATTCTTTTTTTTTTTTAACTTGGTGTTGATAATTTTGTCAATATTAATATTAAACCTGCTTTATTTAATATATTCAACATCCGGCATCGGAAATTTAAATATAAGTTAACTTTAGTAGAATTTCGTTTGATGCGAGGCATATGATGGTGATATGATATGATGGTATAAACTGAGTGGATGTGTTTTCTAATGAGTAATAAAACATATCATAACTGACATCACAAAGAGACAGGGCCGGATTTATCAAACTAGAAATCAGCTTAAATTTGTCCATTGTTTTGCTTAAGTCAGATTTATCAATATTGCTTAGCTTAAAATTAAAAAACTGATTGTACGCATGCACCATCTAAGACAATTTTTAAGCTAAGATATTGCTAAGATGGTTTGATAAATCAGCTTACCGTAAGATATTTGCTTAGGGACATCTTAACTTTTTTAACTTAAGACATATGCTAAGCTGAGATTGATAAATCCCGGGCCATGTCTTGAATTTTCACCAAAACAAAATTTTGAGAAAAACGTGTTTAGGCCTATAGTACACTAATTTCAATTTCGCGATTAAGATATTGATAATTTATTTTTTAAAAATTATATTCAAATGTTCAATATATTTCAATTTTCTTTACTTAACCTGGTAATAAATGTGAAATGTTTCTGTCTGTTCGTATAAAATTAGTAAAATAAACGCACAACATTGCGTTTTTAAATATACACAGCAAGATTTGTGTTTGTTCATGAAGTCTCACTTATACGTCCTCCTCTGTCATAATAATAATAATCATACTAACATTACTAATAATAATAATACTAATAATAATAATAATAATCATGAAGTCTCACTTACATATCCTCCTGTCATAATAATAATAATAATAATAATAATAATCATCATCATAATAATAATAATAAAAATACTATTAATAATAATAATAATATGCAGAAATTCAAAAACATTATCAAAGGTGCAGTAAACAATTACCCCAATTAAAGAGATTTGGTAAACAAAAAAGTTTTCAAATTAGTTTTAATTGAGCTTAAATTTGAAGATTGTCGAACAGAAAGAGGTAAAGGATTTCAAAGATACGATGCCTGAACAGAAAAAGAACGTTGTCCATATGTTTTTAGCTTTTTTCTTTTGAAGGGGCTTGAAGAAGAAATTCATTGGAAGAACGAAGTGTACGAGTTGGAGAATGGCGTAAGAAAATGTAGCAAATATGATGGTTGTTTACAATGCCAATTTGGCTTGGTAACACATTTTCAAAATGTGGCGAAAGGTCTACCACAGGTGGTAGAGAGTTAAATTTGGTGCCAAATTGTTCGGAACATGCATATTTCTATTTGCTCTAATACAATAGAACATTTTGCAAAAAAAATGATCGGAAATGCCGTTTCTGACCTTTGACATGTTTTAAGGTCATAGCCATATGGTCCTTATATCTCCGCAACCACTGGTGATAGAGAGATACTTTTGTTGTCAATTTGTTCGGAACATTCATGTTTCTATTTGGTTTAATAAAAGAGTTTGCTAAAAACTGACTGGAAATGCCATTTCTGACCTCTGACATATTTTATATATGGTAGCCATTGAGTCGTTATTATCTCCGCAACCACTGGTGGTAGAAAGTTAATTGTGGTGCTAAAAAAAGGCCGGAAATGCTGTTTCTGACCTTTGACATGCCGACATATATTATTATTATTAAGGCATATGCCTACCGTAAATTCTCAAATAAGCACCGCAGCCCTTATAACATTTTTCGAGGCTTCAGTGTGGCGCCTATTTTAAAGCAGCGCTTATAAAAAAAAAATGCTGAGGCGCTTTCCATGCCCGTTCCCATGATACCTATTTCACGTATTCCCGTAGTCAATCATAGGTCCTATCATCATAAGTAAACGTTTACAAAGAAATGCTTGTCTTCATTGTACTGTTTGTTCATTTTAACACTGTGTCATTGTATTTAAAACCCTGTTTCTCAAAGTGTTTCTACACACAGCATAATGTAATTGTACTCTCAATTTAAGCACCGCAGTGCTTATTCGAGAGCGGCGCTTATTCGAGCATTTACGGTGTCTCTGTACATACTTGCTGGTTTCTGTTTAATTTATTAGACTATTTGTTAAAAAAGTAATATGTTTAAATAGTAATAGTAATAATGTATA
>NW_022751954.1:162595-166058 GCF_011630105.1 Anneissia japonica
TATATATACAATATATTGTACAATAAAGTTATCTTATCTTATCTTATTAAGCATATTTTATTCATAACTATGAAAATGAATCAATAATTATTATTATAAAATTTTCGTACTCGCTACTGAATTTGTGTGAAGTAGCCACTATGCCATCAAAATGTTTTTCCAATGTAAGTGATGGTAACTTTCGTAAAGTCTTTTATCATGAGCCGTCAACTTTGACCATGAGCCAACAACCAATCAACGTTCAGGATTAATTTCGCAAGCTCATCCAACGAGTAATACACAAGGTTACGAGTGATAGCCAATTCTACCACACTACAAAAATAAACAAAACTACTCAGTTTTCGCTCGTAGTTCTAGAATTGATTGACAATTGTAGGACTAGGTAAAGCTACTGATCTTAATGTGTTACTAATAAATATTATTAGTATTATTACGGTAGAAGAAAATTTGTTTTGGCGTTTCATTTTGGGTCTGTATTTTCCGTCGAATTTCTGTGTTACTTCAGTATAAACTAGCCTAAACTATGCTGGTTTATCCGTCATTGGCCTGCTGATCAGTTGTACAGTACCTCGTCAACTCGTAGAAGCCCCAGGCCTAGCAAGTGTAGCTATAGGCTAGGTCGTCCGCAGAGACTATGCTAGGGCCTACTGGTTATGATGGATGGCAAAGATCTTATGAACACAAGATAGTGTTCTCCGCGATTTCCGTGTGTACGGCGCCCTCTTGCAAAACTGAAAACTTTGGAACTTTGACTGCTTTTACCACAGCATAACAATTAGAAACGTCCGATTTACAATGCGTCCTCTCTTTAGAACATAAGGAACAAATTAACATACTTGGTAACAAACTTTGGCGTAAAGTGAAACACCCTATCTCAGATCCATGGCAAAGACTAGGACGCCCTCTCCCAAAACTAATTACTTTTCTGTGCCAAATCAACGCTTCTATTTGTTACGCGTAAAATCCCGGAGAATGCCATCTTGTGTTTATAAGATCTTTAGTTAAACCGTAGCCAAAAAAATGTCAAGCAGTAGACACACGCTCCAGTGGGAGCCTATTTTTCAGATTCCCATCTTAAGATTATTAGATTATGTATAACAAGAAAATCCATTTCTTTGGCGACACAGTTTTAAACCCTAAAGAGCTCTCACTGGCGAAGCCCCGAAGGGGCCACTGAGGGGTCCTTTCTACTCATACACAGTACTCTTCTAAACTGAACTTTGACATTACGGTCTAGTAGAAGACACGCAAAACTAGCACATTAAAACAATGTAATTCCTGGTTTTTAACTCAAGACTACTACTAGAATTCAAAGAGATTGAATACAAATCAAATTATTGTAATGTAATAGGCTACAATATTGTAGATATTCTACAGTAAAGGGGCCACTTTCATGACACTCGTAAACGATTTCTAAAATGCACATGGGGGCCACAAACACTTTCTCGTCCCGGACCCCGTAACGTTATGCTACTGATAATCATGGATCTAAATATTTTAATATGTAGAAAGGGTACTTACCTTCCAACTGTTTCCAAATGCGTACGTTGACGTCGCCTGCATTCCGTTGCGCATTTGAAAGTCATTACTCTCAAGACCATCGTAATAACCACACAGTCCAGTTAACTATATATATATAGACGTATTCAATTTAGAGGGAAATAACAATATATTTAGATAAATTATATATATGTTAAATTGTTTCTTCTTCATAATATTTGAACAAATCCCCCGGCTTATTCGACAAATCATCTACTCGCATTATAACTCATCCCATTGGACAAATCATCCGGTCGACTGGAACCCCTCCCCCCACCCTTTGAATCTGCCACTGTATAATACGCATTCAGTAAATTCCCCCAAAACCCAGTCAATGGTTAGTATTTTTTTGGAGAGTTTATTTTTCTAGTTTCCAACTTTTGAATACCTTATTTTTGATTTAGTACTGCTTTACAAATATTATTTTAAATAAGGTAAACTTGTATCATTACATAACATGTTCTGTTTATTTCTGCATAAAATATATGTGTTATCATTATATTCGTATTCTTTGTTAATTGTTGATTAGCTTGTGTCTGCAGGTGTATTATATAAAGTAGTGTAGAGCTATGTGTTACAATATGAGCAAAAGTTTGATTAGAAATCTGCATCATTTTTAATGTAAATTGTAAATAAATGTTGTTGACTGTGAATTTCAGTAGTACGGTACATGATGTTGTTCTCTATTGGTTATTTAGACAAGTTTGGTATAGCAGCATAAAGCTAAATTCAATCAAATTTACATGGTACAGAAAATGCTTAAGACTGACATAGGCCTACATAACTACCACATAAATTCACATCACCAAAAAGAACAAAAAATATAAAACACTTAATAATAAAAGTAGTACATGCAAAAAAACACACCACAATAATTGGAATTAGTAATAAATTTTCTGGATTATGTTACACTCTTGATTATTAATTATATTAAAATACTAGAAATTAACAAACAAAGAAAACACAATCATGGTGAAAAACAAAAAAACAATTGAATAAAGTAGATAAAAAAAGAGAAAAACATTAGAATTCGGCAAAAAATGAATAAGTATATTTGAATAAACATATAAACACTACATAATAAATAAAATACAATAAATGAAAAATAAAAGTCATATAAACATTGCACAAGAAAGGTGGCAAAAGGAAAAATGTTACTAATTATTTACAAAAATGATATTAAAAAAAGGTCAGGTATGATTTTCACTAATAATTTCACAAGATTAATATGTCTGATTGCCATACCTTAGTCATCATTTCTGGTTCAACAGTAACTTTAATCCACGTTCCTTTATTCCACAACAATGTGTATTTTAATAAATTTGAATATACCAAAACGTTGAACTCCAAATCTACAACTGTCCAATAATACTCGGACATACCAGTCGGCTGCGTCACTTCATTGCCGCGGATTAGTGTGTAACTCGCCTTCCTATCTCCAGTACCTGTCAATTTGGATTTTTAATCAAATTTAAACATTGTTCACATCTGAGAATTAACAACACTGATCTCTATTATAACTATTAAAAATTATTGCAAGAACCGTTATTTTTCAACATGGTGTCGGTGTCTTCACCTTTTTTCAACTATCTTACAAAATACAATAATTTAATTTTCTACATTAATATATTGTTTCTATTACTCTTGTTAAAACCATTATAAATAAACTAAAAGTTCCCCTACCACCATCCTATCTTTTATTATTATTATTATTATTACTAGAAATTGCAAATTGCAAGTGAAGTGCTGCGAAGTACAACTGCATATAAATGTTCTTCGAACAAAATTATTTTGTCAAGTGAAAATAATGAATAATAAAACTATAACAAATAATATGAGACACGACCCATTGTCTATATTAGAACACTTCTCATTGGGTAACAAAGTCGTAATTTTTCATTTTTGTCAAAAAGTGTCTAGAGTG
>NW_022751954.1:166115-166473 GCF_011630105.1 Anneissia japonica
AAGGTTACAATTTTTATTTTGAAGACTGCATGGTCTAGGAAGTGTACATTTTTTTAAGGGGCAAGTTTCCAAGGGCGGGTTTTCTAGGGGCGAGTTGACTGCCAAAGAGTGTTGCCAAAGTGCGAGCCAGCGTGTTATTTGATCAAAAGTGCGAGACATAATCACAAGTGTGAGCCAGCGAGCCATGACGTGACGACAATAGATAGAGACATTAGCCAGTTGTGCGAGGTATCGGCTGAGATTTGTGGAGTACAATTCAAAAAACAACTATAGGTCTAATAATAATGAATTATTGTGATGTTAAATAGACAATGTTAGCTATCAAAGAGCAACGTTGTTTTTCATTGGGCCCTTCGTC
>NW_022751954.1:166836-170328 GCF_011630105.1 Anneissia japonica
GTAACAAGCAAACAACTTTGTGTAATCACATACAGTATGGTTCATGGGGACTATTTCAAATCATCGAAGCATAGAAAATAAAGAAAATATTTAATTTGATAAATCTGAATTGATCAGTAAATCCACCCTACCATAATCTGCATCCAATTTGGGTTCCTTCTCCATTATCGTATGCTATTCCAGCATTCATGCACGGGCAGTCAGTCGGTAGCACACACTTGGAATGATTCTCGTCGAAAACGTATCCGTCTTTGCATTCACACCCTGGAAGACAGTTCTTTTCTGAGCAAATTTCTACAAAGTACTGGTTTGAGCATGTCTTCCGACAGGTATCTCCTCCATAACAGGTGGTGTAAACCGCATTTTCACCACACGAGCAGGTCTGTTCTCCACATATAAAGTCACCCTCTGAACACAAACTTTCGAGAAATTTTAATCAAATTCATAATTAATTGTATTACTCTCAAAAGTAGTGTCTGGTACTGTTGGCAAAAGGGAGCAAATCAGATGCCTACCAGAGAAACAAGATACAATGGCCAAAGAAATGAAAATAGGCCTATGAAGTTTTAGATCGTTATAATTTTAAACAAAAGAACAAATACACCAGTAGAATTGATAAATAATAATAGCAATAACAATTACCATAATAAAACAATAACCTCCTGCCAACTTCGTTGGTGGTGGTAATAATAATAATAATAACAATAATAATAATAATAATAATAATAATAATAAATAATTTAATTATAATGGTAACAATATTAATTAATAAAATAAAATAAATAATAATATTAATAATGAAAATAGTAGTAATGATAAATATCAATAAAGACCCAAAAACAAAAATACAACTAAAACGATAAATCATTAAGATTTTTATTGACTATAACGTGTCTGTCACTCTATCCAAGTTTTTGTTATGGTTATTCTGTTTAAATAAACTTAGCTCGTAAAAGAATATAATAGAGCGTCTTATACTTATTTATATATTGCGCCTGCTAATTATGTGACTACCGAATTAAAAATAGGCCTATGAAGTTTTAGATCGTTATAATTTCAAACAAAAGAACAAATACACCAGTAGAATTGATAAATAATAATAGCAATAACAATTACCATAATAAAAACAATAACCTCCTGCCAGCTTCGCTGGTGGCGGTAATAATAATAATAATAATAATAATAATAACAATAATAATAATAATAATAATAATAATAAATAATAATTATAATGGTAACGATATTAATTAATAAAATAAAATAAATAATAATATTAATAATGAAAATAGTAGTAATGATAAATATCAATAAAGACCCAAAAACAAAATACAACTAAAACGATAAATCATTAAGAATTTTATTGACTATAACGTGTCTGTCACTCTATCCATGTTTTTGTTATGGTTATTCTGTTTAAATAAACTTAGCTCGATAAAAGAGTACAATAGAGCGTCTTATGCTTATTTATATATTGCGCCTGCTAATTATGTGACTACCGAATTAAAAGTAAATTAATAATTGAAAAGTATATATAGGTCTATTTTAATAAGATTTTGAACTCCTACCATTTACTACATCCCGAGTCCAATATATAACCAGCAGGGTAGTACCGACCATTTGCCAGACAGTGGCAGTTCTGCTTATTCACGCAATTACCGTTGTGATCAAAAACCTTGCCATTTGGACAGAAACAACCGGCAGTGCAGATGTCATTACAACTGTTGTTATAAGGTTGTGGATAACAGAACAGGTCGCACGAATTGGCACAAACTTTGTAAACGAGACCATTTGGACATGTGTTGTCTTTTGAAAGAGAATTATTTCATTAGTCAATGCAAAATACTCACAATAATACATAAAAGCATATTGTGAAGAGAACAACTTAGGTGTCCAATGTAATAGGCCTATATAGTGTTATAATTATAATAGGCAATGAAATCTCCTAGCAATTACAAACTGTCCACACTCCAATATTCGAGACTACCTTAGAAACCTGAAAATGTGAGGTGGTCTCAGGGGTTGGTCTTTAATTAGAGGGTTAGCTAGAAGATTGTTAGTTTAAAAAAGTGGTCTCGGAATTAGAGGGGTTTCAAATTAGAAAATTATAATAAAAGACCCTCCTGTATACGTCTGTAGCAATTACTTGACAAAGCCAGATGCTGTGTCAATATGGTGTCAAGATGTCAAAAACACACCACCTTTTTTTGTAGAATTCATTTTAAGTTTTAAATAATACCGTATGCGGTCCATACTACAGTATTAAACAATATAATCAATGGGAATGGGAAAAATGTGATGTAGATTTTGTTTATGGAAGATTCATACTCACTACATCCAGACACAGAATTATGCCAGTCGTCAAGATAAATTCCTTTCTTGGCACAATCGGAAACATACTGAGTTATCATGTTGCAATGCCCGTCTGACTGAGATGGATCGGTGCATATATCCTGCATGCAAGAGTAGTAGTATGGCTTCTGGTCCAGGTATTTAAAACACTCTGGGAAAATTATTCAACATAGTATTACCAGACATAGTATTACCAGAGTGAAGGAATAATGAAGTACATAGATTGTGACAGTTTATCAGAACAAAAGTATGTTAATTACCAAGTGATTAAGTCTCTATTGTTTAGATGGACAAAAGAAAGCCTACAGGATTAAGTAGTATATAGTAACAAGAACTTGCATCTATGTCTACATGAACTAAATAATTCGTTCCTTTGATTTAGAGTACAAATTTCGGGTTGACATATAATAAAATACTTCTCTTGTATACAAAGGTTACATCGTTTGGTAGAGTTGGAATATGATTTACATTTAGATAATATATGCCATTTAATTTTGTACTTTATCTTTTTTAAGCTTCTAAACATATTGGCTAAGTGTTGTGTTATTCTTGTATTTATCATTACGAAATTAGCAGGTATGCCCATTGTATCTACTTTTAAATGTATTTTCCGTAAGACCAACGTATGTTTCAACTTCATTATTGTCGTCCCTACTAATTGTCGCTTGGTATACTATGCTGCTACTTATAGACATTTCCCAGATAGTGGGCATTCATTATGGTTTCGGCAATTGCATAGCTTGCAGTTGTCTTCTGCCTTGTCATTTTTTATTATGGCTTTATTATGGGCAGAGATTATAGATCCAATATTAGGCATGCAGCTATAACTTATCTTAACAGTGTTCCTACTAAACATCTTTCTTAATACATGATTTTGTGGGAAACAATCATCTATAATTCTAAGGAATACATGGCCAATTCTGGTTTTTACATTACTACTGTAGGGTGGATTAAACCAAATAACGTTCCTTTTTCTTTTCTTCTTGTTAATGTGAGTGTTAGTAGAAGGATTATATTTTAGTTCATATTCAAACCCGCTTTCATTAAGAGCTTCCTGGTAGGTTATTTTAGTGTTGTTAAAGGCTGCCAACGAGACAGCATATCATATGATGTGACCTTACGATGATGCGCAGATCTAAGCCA
>NW_022751954.1:170333-210895 GCF_011630105.1 Anneissia japonica
ATACACATCTAGATGTGTATAAGAGACAGATATATATATATATATATATACATAATATGTTCAACATACGTGTACACCTCACCTCATCCATTCGCGCAAATCAAATATATTTTCTTATTCACCTCGACAAACAGAGGAAGGTATTGTAAAGAAGGAAACTAGACAGTCTGTACTCACCGCCCAAGACACCATCGGCATTCTGCAATTCACTACACTGTGCCTCTGCTGTTGGCTTGTAAGTCTCTTGATAATTACACGGGTCCAGATGTATTTCATGATTATCTGAGCATCCTGCGATAACTTTAGTCTTGTCAACAAAAATATATACGTCGTTTTCTACATTTCCTGATACCATAATATTAAAAAACAGTAGTATAAGGTTAATATCATCTTATTCTTTGCACCATTTAAGCCAAACAACATGGACCATTTTAAGGTCAGTATTGAGCAATGTTTTTATGTACAACCAAATATCTCTAACATATATACAATCCCATCCTAGAACAAGTAATCATGAACTTGTATTTTTTCAGTAATTCGTTTAATTATGAAAATTTGGCTTACCTGAAGGAGTTAAGAAATCGTCTAGGGCCGTATTTGTAAAGGTTCCGCATAAGCCACACGTTTTTCCCTTTAAAGCCGGTTCAACATGAACTTCGATTCTGGTATACCCATCATATAACAACGCTATGCCGTCACTCAAAGTCACCTTGTAGACAATAATTATATTAAAACTTTTATTATTATTATTCATTATTACTATTTCAGGATCGGTTATCTTTCAGTAGATCGATTTAAATTGTCTATATGTTAGGTAGAGGAATTACTTAATGCATTAGGGGGTTCGAGACTGACCCTTGTCACACTGCTTGTGGCCTTGTGCTGCATTTGGCTCTCTCTATCGGGGAGTACAGTATATCATGCATATCTGGCAGAGGCTGAATGATTTGGAATGAAATTGATAGTTCTGAATTACCCCCAGGCCCCTCCCCAAAGAGCAGAGGTGGTTGCACATTGTGTGTGGTGGATTCTGTCTCCAATGACCAGACGGAAAGCGCCTTGTGGAGTTCTTCTGCAGATATGTACGATATAAATACTATTTAAACATTATGTAAAAATAAATATTAGTTAAATCGTCTTCATGAGAATATTTAAGGATTCCATTATCACTGATATTATTCATAATTATAAAGAAAGGAGACCTCGCAGTAAATTGGTGGACAAAGGGTAAAATGTCTAAGCAACGTGCAATAATAATAATATACTGTATATTATTATTATTATTATTATTAGATTGGGTTGTTCCGCACCTTAATTAATGTATCAGCAAGGTTTTCAATAAATATTCCGGGCAATTCATGCGGGTAGTACAATACATTGAAGTTGTTGACATAGACTATTGGCCCTGGAGATAACATGACTTGGTTTCCACCTTTCTGTATCGTAACAGTTTTTTTACAGTCACTCACAAAACCATTTATCTGAGGGTGACAATGCTGGTTTTGTAAAAGTATCTCAAAATCTCCTGGATTGACGTTACAGTCTTTAAGAAGGTAGTATTCACAGTCGCCCATGAATTCGTAATACTTGTTGTCGAAAGTCTTGTACGATGAAATACCCGCAGCCCAACAGGTTGCTATAGTGGTGAAATAAATAACACGTTAAAAGATAAGTATGGTCTGAGCTAGGAGGGATAGTCAGAGACTTGGCATACAGTACAGTTTCAAAAGATCAAAGTGAATTTTTGACAGTCTTATTAAAACCAATTTTAATAGCAGTTTATAACACACAAAAATTGGTCTATCCAACAAATTAGTAACCATATCACAGTATGAAAGATCTTTAATGTTTAGTCGTACATACCTCCACATGGCTGTGCTTCACACGAAAACTCCCCTTCTAAACAGGTACTGTAGGGTATTGAAAAGGATACAGAAAACTCAATAAATATGTGATGTAAATATAAACGATGTTGTCAAATAAATTAGTTTAGTTTAATGATGCATAAGAGTTACTTTCTGACAAACTGGCTTTTTAACGGACAGTTAGTAAAAGTTAAAAGTTAATAAGTAAACATTTTTAAAAAATAAATAAATAAATATATAAATAAATCGCAGCACAGCACAGCGCAGCACGCAAGAAACAATGTATTGTTACTCTTATGGAGCCACTAGAAAAAACATGTAGGAGTTCTGAAAATGCCCACATGATTTTCTCAATAAATTGTTTCTTGCATACTGCGCTGTGCTTTATTTATTTTTATTTTTTTTTTATTTCTTTTATTTTTTTTATTTATTTTTTTTTGACTTATGAACTTTTCTATTGGCCTTGGCCGTTCTTACTTCCAGAGAACAGAGATTTATTTATTTAGTTTATGTATTTTTCCTTAAAGCAGTGGAGAAACTTTGTACCGCAATTTAGTTTGCTTTTTGTTTATCCTGTTTGTCTCTGATTTTTGGTATTGTTATTCCTGTTCGTTTTGTATTTGTTGGAAATAAATGAAATGAAATGAAAAATTCTGCTAAGGCCCGCCTCTTGGATGTTGCGTCTAAGGTCCCACAGAATAAAAAGACAATGTAAAAAAAAAAATGTGCTTTTGTGGGACAAATGTGTATCATTAACTTGTCAAAAAGAGTGTTCACCGCATACTTAATTATCAATTTAAGTATCGATTCTTCAAGAAAAGTTTCGGATATTCTTGAATGTTAGTATTATGTCAGTTTAAACAGACTCATAAACTGGAACCAACCTTTTTGATATCGCTATTATGGAGTTACTCTATTCTGTTAATACATTCAGTATTACCTTCTTGAATAAGGTACAGGCAGTGAATGTGATGAATGCCTGCCAAATTAATTTTAAGTAGACCTCGTCAGGTCTTTCATCTTTTTATGGATTGTTAACGACCAATGGATTGTTAACAACCAATTGACTGTTTTTTTTTTTTTTATAAATGGTTACTTTTGCAAAACAACCATGCAGTTACAGATGCACTATTGCTCTGAAACAATCTTTGTGAGCGGATCACATGCATGCGTGGAAAGTTAGGGAGGAGAAGATGAGAAAAAGAAAGCAAATAAAGAGAGAGCATATCGCAACAAATTTCTAAACTTACCAAAGATCACACTCAGTTTGAACTTGTTGTGAATGTGTGTAGTTATCATTTCCATAGAAGCATGGACACTCTACTGGCTTAACACAATTGCCATTAAGCAGCACGTGCTCACTTGAACAGTGACAACCTTCTAGGCAAAGTGTTTCCTCTGTACAATCAGGATCCTGGTATTCGCAAGTTGCTACACAAGTAGAGCCACATTCATTATATATTTCACCAGCAACAGGACATTCGAAGGCTGAAAGATATTGGACCAATAATGTAGTAAATTTAATGACATATGTTTAAATCTTTTAACAAAGCGGTGAATTTGTCACTATTCTCGTCTTCTATAACACGCATGTAATCCTAACACAATCAATACAATTGAAATGTTGTATAATTGAAGCAAAACCGAAGCCTCATAGAAACTTGGTTTTAGAATTTAGGCGGAAGACAGTAAAACTTACGACAAAACGATTCTGATCTCCAGTTTACATTCACGCCGTTTTTACTACATTCAGATGCATAAGCTGCATAGTCTGGGCAGACGCATGACACTGCATTCACATTCTGGCAACTGCAGGCACTCTCGTAACAAGCTTTCATATATGAGTCAATTGGCACAATCTGGAAAGATGGTATTTAGATCACAGGTATTAGATATTTTATCACAGTGTCAGATTATCTTTCAGAACAAAGCAGTGACCGACAAAGGCATCTTCTGGTTTTTTTTTAGTCACTTGAATTAGAATGGATGGTGGTCATTTACACAAAGACATTTGATTTGTATAGTGATTTGGCATCAGGAAGAAGATCAACTGGTCTTCAAAACCACACTTAAATATATGCTAAAAACAGAGATGAATACTGACTTATTTTATGCTCTTCAAGCACACAAGGATGAACCAACACCACCACACATTATCATTTTTTTATGTGCCAACAACATCATGTATGTTAATAATAATAATAATAATAATATTTATTTGGCAATCATCAAGTACAATTTAAGCCCGGAGTGAGAATAGGCACAAGCCCAAACAGATACTGCACTCACTCCACCATGTTGGGATAAAGACTTAGTGATATCCACACTTAATACTGCATTCTAGATTTTGGTACCATGTAAAGCAGGAGTGGGCATAAATATCGGTCGGAGGGCCAAAGTTAAAGTAATTGTTGATTTAACACTGAGGGCCACACCCAAACCTTAATGTTTCCAGTGTGCTTCCTAAAACCTCCAAGCACTGCTTTTACACCACTTTATTCTCAATTTTAATGTTACTTTTTACATATGATCGGTGTCGGGCCGTAAAAAACAAGGTTTTTTCCTGCGAATGTTGATTGGCGGGCCGCACACATAGGGTTTTCATTTTCGTGGGCCGCAAAAAGAAGAATCACTGTTGGGCTGCATGCAGCCCACGGGCTGCAACTTGCCCACCTCTGTGATGTAAAGTCAGTCCAATGGTGATTGGAATGCCTGTCCGACAAGAATACAATGACCTCAACAAAGGTATGCAAACTGTTCCAACGTTTGGTACTGTTAGCTATTAAAGGAAAAGAATATTGTCACCAATGTTTTTGGTACACAGGCCGGACGGTACTGGAAGCACAAACGATTGTAAGTGTAAATGAGACAATAGGGAATCATTGTATCCCTGTTGTGGCTTCGTATAAGGCTACTTACATTTACGCAATCAGTAAATAAAGCATTCATGTTTAGACATGTGTACAAATCACCTTGAGAAATCTGATTATAATCAACGCAAGTGTCCGTTATCTCGCATTCTGGCAAAATAAAACATGAAAACAGTGTTAAATATTTGACAGTTGAGGTTCTATTACCTATTCTAATAACCAATATTGACATATCACTGTGATTAAGCGTGACTAGGGTTTCAAAAAAATTACTCTTCAAACTATTACAAAATACAATAAACATCACAATAATATACTTAACTCTATTACAGCCATAGTGAAACCATAACATAGAAAAACAGCAAATTAAAGACCAAAGAATAATTGAATAAACACCACAAAAAATTACAAATAGAAGGAGATAACTAAAATAGAGTTCATCATAATAAAGCATAAATACAATCAAGTAATGCTCTGTCTATATAATACTATGATATTTTTCAGATTTTCTAATATATAGACTAGGCCTAACTTACAAGCGGATTGAAATTAAAATGCTGAATTAACCATAATAACTTTTAAAACATCGACCATTATAAAAACAATTAATTAGCAAAACAACAACTGTAATACTAATTGGAGGAATAGTACTTATGTCTGCGTCTCATAGCAGTAATATCTTTATTCGGCACCAGGGGTGTATCCAGAGGGCCACGGGTGCTCCCCCTCCCAATAAAAAGGAAAGGCAAAAATAGACACCAAAAGAAAAGCGAAAGAGGGAAGCACAGTACTCCACAAAACAAGCTAAGTTCTGAATATTTCCTAAAATAGTTAGCTAGCAACATGTGTTCACAGAATTGTGATATCTTGTGAATTGTATGTGAAAATGAATGTGTTTGTTTAACAATGGTTTTTTTCCACCAAATGAAAAAGAAAAACAATGGTGATGTTACCTCCAGTGTATTCTTTCCAGTTTTCTGCCATTGTAACAGGGTTAAAAATAGCTGGTACAACACTGTTGAATTCGGCATCGTTAGATGGAAGGCCATCATAATTTCCGCACATGCCGCTTAATTTACCAGCTAGATTATCATCAAGCATTTTGATTTCAACCAAATTATCGCGGTTCCATATAATTTGGAAAAAGTCTAAATCGGTTTGTAGTATGATATAATGAGAAACGAACGATATATAAACTGCATCAAGGTTCTCGTTGGCGGTAATAAGTTGAGAATTGTAGACTACGCCGTTGGATGTTAACGTCAGTGATATATGTTTTTTACCATTGTTGTAAACAACACCAACTGCCATCGAATTATTCCTAAAATCCACAGAGACTTTAAAAATAGTTCCTGTGCCTTCCATCATTAAAGTATGACTGCATTCACTGTTCACAGAATAAACCATGCCATCAAATGTACGAAAATTCTTTCTGTCCCACACAGAGCAGGTTTGGCCTATAATATTTTTTAAAAAAAAGATCATTTTATCAAAAGCTTAAATTTCTTTGGAATTTGTCTATTTATTTGATGACACTACATCTTTAGTTCAGATTACTTGTGCAATTTACCCAAACCTTCTCAGTGACCATATCAGCATTTTGCTTGAATGATTATTGGTTAACTGTTTTAGTGGTTAAATAAACAGTTTAAAAGTAATAAAAAAAAGAATGAATAACATTGCATAAATAAATATTTACCAGCTGGTGGAAGGCTGCTTTCGGGTGTGTATCCATTGTTACCTGAAACAGAAATCGATTTATTAATAGAGGTTCTTCTATCATTTTAATATTATAATCAATATTTTTTATGAATACACAATTTAGCCTGAAAAGGAAAGCTGCAATCCCAGCTGATGTCCATTGGTGTGGGTAGATTATTCAGACTTTTGACTAGGGTGGTGTCACAGCCACCACAGTATGAAGTAACCCCGACTTGGAGCCTGAGCCATTCATTCACTCTACCGGTGCTGAGCCGTGTTTTGTCTTGTCAGGAGAGGTAAGAGACTGGCCCGGGATTTATGAATCTCAGCTTAGCAAATATCTTAAGTCAAAAGAGTTTAGATGTCCCTAAGCAAATATCTTAAGCTGAATTATCTAACCATCTTAGCAAAATCTTAGCTTAAAAATTGTCTAAGATGGTTCATACATATAATCAACTTTTTAATTTTTAAAGTTAAAGCAATATTGATAAATTTGACTTAAGCAAAAAAATGGACTAAAGATGAATTTAAGCTGATTTCTAGTTTCATAAATCTGGCCCCTGAGTCTGAAACCCTTGATTCACTTGGCTATTTAGAGATGATACAGCAGGTATAGCATTAATTTTAGTTCCAATGCTAATTTTGGTGGTTCGTGGAAATTAGAACATTTAAAAAAAAACTAATAACAACTGAACAAAGGGCGGATGAACCATAGTTAGTTTAAGGAGTATTTATAGTCAAGGAGATCTTTGTCCTCGTCGGCAATTTTTGCATTGATGATCGGTTTTGCATCAACAATTATTGAAAGAGCTGTAAACGAATATATATTTATCTAAGCTATAAATAACCTACTATTTTTCGTAAATACCATTCGACCACAACAACTGTTATTGAGGTTTCAGATTACATATTAAATAATTTTAATGAAGTGAATATTATTGAAGAAATATTATTGACTTGAAAAAGGTATTTGATACGGTCAATCACCAATTTCTTATTAATAAATTACAAAAACTTGGTATGCGTACCGTAGCATTAAATTGGTTTAAATCATACTTAAATAATAGGTCTCAAACAGTTCAAATAAATTCTACTTACTCTGATGCTATGTAGATTAATATAGGTATATCCCAAGGATCAATATTAGGACCATTACTTTTTAATATTTTTGTTTCCTGAGGTAGTCCAAGGTAAATGTGTAATGTACGCAGATGATACAACCCTTCCTTGCAGTTCTACTGATCCTGCGGAACTTTAAATTGGACTTCATGGCAAACTTTAATTTTGTAACAGAGTGGTTCAAAAACAATAATTTAATATTAAATAATAACAAAACTAAATTCATGACATTCGGAACATCTTACCTAGTCCCTGAATTCTCAGAAATTTCCCCTAGCTATAACAATATTAATATTGAAAAGGTAGTGACTATTAAATATCTCTTAAATATTAAATTTTGATTGCAACTTAACATCGGCTATACTTATTGACAAATTTTCATCTAAAATATCGAAAAGAATTGGTGTGATTCCAACCAAGCCAGCAGAATAATAAAGATAATAAAATATATTTTGAAAAATAAAATTATAATAATAAATAATAATAATATTCATAATATCCAACAACAGTAGTAAGAACACAAGCTAAAAAAACTACGGTAGGTCTAGGCCTACACCAATTATACTGTATATTACACTGGTTTTGTATTTTATA
Organism: Anneissia japonica; assembly: GCF_011630105.1. Classification (NCBI taxonomy): domain Eukaryota; kingdom Metazoa; phylum Echinodermata; class Crinoidea; order Comatulida; family Comatulidae; genus Anneissia; species Anneissia japonica. Next base: position 178,483 of record NW_022751954.1, read on the forward strand.
ATTTCCACATTTATGTACAGTATTTTTCAGTAGGTCTTTTTATTATTTTAATCCTACCACCGCAATGTAAATAACGCAGTGGCTATTGTTACACCAGTTGTAACCAATTCCTGTACCTGTAGGAATTTTTATGTTTATGTGTCATACCATAAACAAAAATGCATTGAAGATGGTAGGTCATCCTCAAGAATATGTTATTTTATTAGGTTTAGAAATACAAACCAGTTGTATAATTTAAAGATGTTGCGCCGTTCTTTTTATAGGAAATATTTCTTGTTTAACATGGTTTAAATTAGGAACTACAGTACCGGCACTAGCAATAGACCCTATCGCCAGTGTTTCTTTATAATATTTTTTAATCATTATACGTATCATTAGTTGTTAATTTCTTTGTCTACTTGGTTGTAGTCAAGTCCGTAGCCAGGGGGTTCGAGGGGTTCGAAAGGATCCCCCTTTCCAGAAATGCCCTTTCAAATAATTATTAAAAAGTACCATTGGCATGGAAGTTGTTGAAATTAACTCCAAATATTTGAAATTTGGCAAGTTCATTGCCATTTCCGGACATCTGAGGTGTTATATCTTTAAAATTTACACCATCAATGGTGGGGCTGAGGGGGTAAGAACTCAAAAGTGCCTTTTTGTGACAAATTAGAAAACTCATTTTTAAAAATCCTTCCCACAACCTTGGAAATAGGCATAAATAAACACACAGTTAAATTATAAAATAGTTTTTATTTTAACATACTTTTTTCACACAATGTTCCATGTAATCCTACTGGACAGTGGCATAGACCGTCTGTGCACGTTCCACCATTTAAACACGGGTTTACTGAGCATGAACGAAGAACTGAAAATGAAGTAATTGCGAATAAGTTAGGGTACATTTTCTCTTTTTGGCCTCTCTCCCATTTGTTACACATTTTCACCTGTTCTAGACTGAGTGTATACATACAATACAGTATATATTTAAGATTTTAAATACAATTAAAATTGCGTATACAATTAAAATTTTTGTTCATTTTTGTAATTAAGTCTATTTTTAACTTTATTAGTAAGCAATTTGTTGATTTTTATACTGTAATTTTGTATCACAAAACAGGACCATATGTAAAACAGGCTATTACACCTTCCTAATGTTATCCTGTATAAATATGTTCAATAATATATATATATATATATATATATATATATATATATATATATATATATATATATATATATATATATATCGAGCAGCAGGTCCCTCCAACAATCACTTTATAATGGAAGACATCAAGCCAAACTCAGCATATCATCGACACTTGTGCTATTTAACAACCATATTTAAAAGTGTTTTTCAAAGCAACAACATATTACATGAAACAAAATAATACAATAACTTACGTATATCACAGACAGTTCCACCATACGCCACTTCGGCCCCAGTAGAACAGTTACAGTAGAATCCTAATTCTGAATCATTATTGTAACAAACTCCTCCGTTTTGACATGGTTTTTTGTTTGCACATGTGTCCACTAAATAAGACATACAAGAAGAAGCCAACTGTTATGGACATTATAACATTGGAATCTCTTAGCAACCTCACTGATAGACCTTTTCGCTAAGCCCCGCCCCTTGGATATTGTTGCTAAGGTCTCACAAAACAACAGGGTAAAAGCATTGACAACACGTGTGTTTGTGAGATGTGCGCCCTGTTCTGATTGGTCAGTTGTTAAGTTTGATTGACACTCCGGAAAGATCCATTCTTGAGTAGGCCACACTATTATTATTACTTTCCTTAGTATAGAAGGAAAGGCATTACATTTAATAAATTTTGACAAAAATAAGAATGAGAAGGATACATTTGTATTATGTGACATTGACATTTATAAAAAAATATCCTCAATTCAGCTATATTGGCTGGCAAGGAATTATATTTTGTCACTTTTGTATGTGTTACTTGTGAATAAAAGATACTGAGATATGTAAGTATAAGGGAAAGAATAAGGAGAGTAATAGCAATAACAATACAAATAGAAATAACCATGTTTTGCTAATTGAAGCTATTGAAATTTAAAAGTTAAAAAAAAGGGAAATTTCTATATACTGTAGACCTTGAAATGCATTTTTAATCTGTATTTTACGATAAACTCCAGAATAAAAGTTCATATGTCCGACACACACAAGAGGGTTTTCGGACTAAAACCACAATTAAAACGACAGTGTTGTATAATAGTTTTATGCTGCAAATTGTGGGTTTGGAAGGAGAAGGATTTGTTTAAACAGTTCTTTTGTAAAGATAAGCAGAAGTATCTTACCGCTTTCGCAGGTGTTACCGATATAGCCCGTGCCTTTGCAGTCGCAGGTATACCCACTGGACGACTCATCCAAGTTACAAACGCCATTATGCTGGCATGGATCACCATCACAAGCTAGGTAATACAAATTTGTACATAATAATTTCTAAGCTCTGTCCACATTATCAAATTTTCTTTAAAAAAAACAGTTGTATGACCAATATTCATGATGTGCCTACATGGTCATAGTGAGATGTTATCCATATATATAAGAATGTCACATATACTTTGGTAGTCAGGACTGGGATTAAAATTGTGCATGAGAGGGTTTTAGATAGACTATAGGCCTATAATTAATTTTTTTATTTTTTATTTTTCTAAAAATCGAGAGTCTTGCGTCCAGAGGCATTTGAGTTGATAGTATAGTGTCATTAGATGCAGGGATATCCATTAAAAAACCATATTTTTTAGTGGGATGGGTTAACAGTATAGGCACATGCACTCTTTTATGTAAAAAACAAAATGATGATACTCAAAATGACAATAATCATCATTTCACTGTGTTTCTTTCAAGAGGTGGAAAGGGATATTGACTCCTTTTGTAAACGTGTAGATCATATCATTTGGCTTCTTTTCGAGATGGGCTTCCTTTTGATGCTTACTTTGCAAAGTAAATAAGGGAATTCTTTCCAAAATGAATGCTGCAAATTTTGGGAATAAAACAATAAATTAGCCACTGTAACATCCGTCTGTATCATGAAGTGTGTAAACCACCATTAAATCCTAAACTACTGTATAAATCAAGCGTATTTTTAATTTATTTTGCTTGACTGATTGTACTATTACATGTACTGTAGGCCTACTATCTCAAAATGAAGCCCATGTTATCTTGAAAAGAAGCTCATTGGCTTCTTTTTCGAGATGGGCTTCTTTCCAAGGTTACTGTTGCAAAATAAAAGAGGGGGGCTTCAATTCGAGATTAAGCCAATTGGGCTAAAGGGCGTCGATCCGTTGTGAAAAGTGGACGGACGAATTCCAAAATAAGGAAGACTTGGTGGGGGGCAAATCATTTGCATAATTAATATTTCACTAATCAGAAAATTTACACTAAATACTATCATAATTCTCAGAGAAAAGTTTTAATTTAGGTGAAATTGTAGTATTTGTTCATGTTGTTGTCGTCACTGTTGTAGTAGATTGTTTAGTACTACGATCACCAAAGTTTGGTAAGGTTGATCGGTTTCAAACTCATCAATTTTCAGAGAAAATTCACACAGTGGGGAAACAATGTTTTTACTGCGCAGTGTAAAAGGAGCATTTCTAGTTATTTCTGTAATGTATTTTGTGCAAAAGAAAATAAAACATTTTGTGAAAGAAATATTTACGTATATTGTATATGAATGCAATACCTTTAGTAGGAAGTTTCTGAAGGGGTGCCCATATGCCTACCTGTTTTTACTTGCTACCTCTGGTTTATAGTAATGATGAATTAAAATATCAGTTGAACAAATGCAACATGAATTTTTCTATTGCAGACCTATTTGAAATCAATACATCAGAACTACAACTACACATAACTAAACTTCAATGTAACAATAGAGTGGTAGGTTTAAAGAAGAAGCTGAACGCTGGTTTTAAAAAAAGAAATTGAAATAAATCACCAAAAAGTGGGACACAAAAATCGGGACATTAAATTTGCTGTGTAGATTCTATTCGTGATTAAACCCTCCTTTTGCTGTTTTTACAGTACTAATGCGCGAAGCATTAAAGTTAAAATAAATCGGGTTTTATATTAAAATATAGTCTTTACTTCTCACCAGTCACATTTCCTTCAACTGGAAAAAAAAAAATAGTTCATATTTTGACGTCAATTACGATTTGGCATAGATTATATACCGAAAATACGATTATGATGTTACACAAAACATTTTTAAGCAAAAATAAATATTTTGTTATAGGCCTAATCATCATTATAGACCTAATCAATATTATTATCGTTATCATTAAGGTGGTCATGTGGCTTATATTCATGATTAAACCCTTCTTGCTGCGTTTACAGTGCTAAAGCACAAATTATTGATATTAAACTAAAGGCCTGTTTATACTTGCAACGATAACAATAAAAAGCAATTGTTCATAGAAAATAAGTTTCGACACTAGGACGATTCAATTTATCATGTATACGATAACAAATTATTTTGACAAATCAATTTAAATGACGTCATAATCATGGAAAACGATGAAACTGTAGTAGTAACAACGTATTTTATCGTTTTTCGATGATTATGACATAATTTGAAATGATTTATCAACATTTTTTTTTTCATATATACGATAAACCGTTATTGAATCGTCCTAGTGTAAAAAACTTTTTTTTATTTCTTTTATTTTCTATATGAACAATTGCCTTTTAACTTTTTATCATTATCGTTATCGTTGCAAGTATAAACAGGCCTTAGATTGTTTTTTATATTAAAATATAGTCTTTTCTACTCACCAGACGCGTTTCTTTTAACTGGGAAAAAAAAAAATTTGATATTTTCACGTCAGTTACGATTCATAACTGAGTTTTAAGTAAAGATTTGGCATAAATTAATAAATACACCGGAAATATGATTATGTTACACAAAACTATTTTAAGCAAAAATAAATATTTTGTTATAATCATATTATTATTGTTTCCATTACCTGTGTGGCTTCTATTCATTATTAAACAATTCTTGCTGTTGTACAGTACTACAGTGCAAAGTATTAAAGTTAAACTAAATCGGGTTTTTATATTAAAATAGTCTTTACTACTCACCATGCACGTCTCTTTCAACTGGAAAAAAAATTGAATTGATATTTTGTTATAATCACCATTATCAATATCATTATCATTACCATTATAAAAATCATCGTCATCTTCATCATCATTACCTTCATCATTATTACCTTCATCATCAATTTTATTATGTCACATTTTATAATTAATAGTAACAGAATTGTTTGCAACAGACCAAATTTGTCACCAAAGATAGTGAGTATAAAACATAAAATTTTTCTATGCAGTGGCATATCCAGAAATCTTGAAGTGGGAGGGCTGGATGATCAGTTGAAGGGTGATAACTCACAAAATAACACATTGCGCACGGAACACGGTTGTTCAGGTTAAGCACGTATGCGTTCAATTGGTTCGAAGCAACCAAGCTTGTTGCTGATTGGTCCAAGAAAAAAACATACAGTTTCAGGATACAAATGGCTCTCCGATCCATCATCGGTCCGGATCCAGAGTCCGGATTAGAAATCGAACGAGTTTGATGTGATCGGTACTATTCTTTACCACTGAACCCATTTTTCACGACTTTTTCTCAAAACTCTGGACCGGAATCCGGGCTTGATGTGAACATAGCTTAAGATAAATATTGTTTGTATGACCCTAGTCTAGGGCCAGGCCAGTGTTCATGCGATGACTCACGTACCAAATTCTCTATGCAAAAATGTTCTTTAAATTTGAATATGAGCGAGCCCTATACAAAACTTATGTTATTAATTTGATTATTATTATTTATAAATATTAAAATAGTATAGTTCAGTTGGCCGCAATATAACTGTGCTTTGCTGTACGTAAAAGTTATAAATTGTAAGTGTTAAATGATATACAGGATCTGAGATATATTCAACTTGTGTAATTATTTAACGTACATTTTATTGTATTAAAAGTCTCGCCTCAATTTTAATATTTTATTATGGCTGTACAGTATGTTACTTTTGTAAACACACTGCAAGAGCGTGTCCGCTGTTTTAAAAGCGTCATTTCCAAAATAAAGTTATAATAATTATATAATAGTATGCAATAGAAACAGCAAATCATTTTTAAGACTATTAAACATCACATTTATTTTCATTGTCATTCGTATTATACAGGCTGTACAAAGATTTGAAATTAAGAACCATTTTCTAATATTGTTTAGCGAACAACCTTTAAAGATCGTCAGAAAAGGTCGGAAAAAATTAAATTTTTTTCTTATTTAGCTTAAAAATTTTCCGAACGCATCTAGGAGAATGAGAAAATAAAAATAAAATTTTAATGATGAACGTAAACAGTGTAATAATGCAACTGATAAATGATTTAAATTTATATAATTAAGAAATATATATATATATACTATTAAAAACAATTAAAACCAAAGAAATGATTACCATTAAATAAAATAGGTCAGGTCTTCATTGATTAAAATGTGACGAATTAACGATAATTGAAAACAATACTAATTTTAATTTCAGTCATTTACGCGAGTACGGAATTTACGCGAGCACGCACGCGCGCAAATATTCGATTATATATGAATTCTTATACCCTGTCCATACTAAGTAATGTTAATTATAAAATATAATTTTAAACCCAATTAAGTGTCTGAAATTAATAAGCAATGTACGTAACACATATACTTTGCATGTGTTCATCGGGAAGATTATGAAACAAAATTGACGGTGTGTACCACGTGACTTTCGTAAACCAAGGAGCGGAATGTCGCAACTCTTTATATATATGGCTCTGACCGTCTCCGTCTCCAGTGGCCAGAGCAGAGTTTGCACATCGCGACAGGGTAAAAAAAGTACTATTTTTTAGGGGAATAGTACTTTTTGAGGAGAATAGTACTTTCTATTGCCTCGCTTCTTAACCAATCAGATGCCTAGAATCGAAGTATGAGGTACATAATATTGAATATTTTATGTTAATTCAATTTATCTGCAACACTGATGTATTTTGCAATAAATTAATAAATATCGATTACTTACAAAAATTGTTGTCATCTTCCATCTTTTTCAAATAATCAAGAATCATTTTCTGTAAAAGAAAATCAACTAAAGATTTAAAATAGTGTGGTGACTAAAAAACTATTTTTGTTTATACAAAAGTAAATTAAGGAATGGTAATTGTTAATGTCAGGTGTGTGTGGGTGTGCGTGTGTTTGTGTGTGTTGTAACGAGTCCATGCATTATTTTGAATATTATTATCATCACTTTTATTGCTCTGAGAAAATAGTTCTATTCAGTCAAATTAAGGTTTCAATCCCAGAATGTAAAAAAAAATTTAAAAAATTACTCAAGTTTCTTGAATACCATACTAACTGCATAATCTGCGGATAGTACTCAAATTTGCAAAAATAAATAGCCTATGTATTTAGCTGTAACATGATGATACAATCAAAAGATATCCTGTCTTTCCACCGGAAACAGAGAGAGTTGGTTAGTAGCGTAGATTGCAATCAGTGGCGGTGCCCGTATTTCCCCGACGTGGGTAGTGGGGTCCAAGATCCCGACGGTGGGGGTGGGGGCGCCCTGATGTCCCCGACGAGAAAAAAGTGGGCGTTGTCGGGCGTCGCTAAAAACCTTTCTAAAGTAGTCCAGGGGACCTAGTCCCCCGAAAATATGACATGATATGACAAATTAGGGGTTTCAAAGGCTCATTTAATCGACATAAAAGTCTACTAATATGTATTTTGTTTGGAATTTTTTTTTCTCCCCGGCGAATTGTGGATTTTCTCTCCGACGGGAAATTCCAGCAAACACAAAACGTTATTATAACGTTCGTGAAATTTATGAACGTTGTGCTTAAGTTACTTCAAAAAATAATATTAACACAAGGTTGCAGCATCGTTACCAACGTTTATTTAGTTGGAAATTAGTTTGTGGTTATGCAACAAATGTTTTGAACACCGAACTGCAAGGTTATTATAACGCAACTTGTTTGCTGGGATCTTTCTTGAAAATGGATTTATGATAGCAGACGCAGTTGTTCAGCAAGCTTGATGATTACTCTGTAAAATCGCTGAACAGGAATTTTTCTAAGTGATGGTTGGAATGCCATCTTTGATGGAATCTAGGTTAAATTATGGTAGTGTTGTTTTTAGAAGTTTATATCTTGAGACGAAAGTGGTCACACCCATATTTAATGACAGTTTAACAGCTTTATATAATGAAACCAGCAATCCCAAGGGGTGTAATTGTAGCTTATAGCAGAAAGGTCCATAATCTCGACGACGGTCAACTTGGTTGATTACAATTTACTATCACTGTGCTGGGTATTATTTTACTTCATAATTTTTTGCAATTGCGGCAATTTTTATTTTGAGTATTTAACTAAGGTTGTTTATAATGTTTGAATTATGTACTTGAAGAATAGCACATCCTTTGAAAAGTTTGATATCAAGAAAAGAATAAATAGTGTTGAAAAGGTACTGAAAACATAAGGCACAACAGTGGTACGAAGAGAATACAAATATCTTGCTTCTTTAAATTTGTAGTGTTTTTTTATGTAAAGTATTTTTCATTCTAATATAACATTCTATAAAAATAAAATATTTACAGATTTTGACCTTGAAAAAACTTCCTCAATTCTACCATTTGCTACCAAGGAATTTTATTTTGCCATTAATTTTGTATGATTTATTTTGAATAAAAGATACCGAGATATATAAAGCAAAGTAATACAATATAAACCTGCAATAAAAATAAAGTTCAACATTAGAGACATTAGTGTTCGTACAGAGACAACCCAGTAAACACAAAATGTTCTTATAACGTTCGCGAACGTTGTGGTTAGGCATGTCACAAAATAACGTTCACACAACGCTGTAAAACGTTCAAACATGAGGTTGTGGAATAGGTTATAAGTACGTACATATGGTTTTACAAAATAACGTTTTTATCACCAAACTGTAAAGTTATAATAACGTTCTTAGAACGTAATATTGTTAGCTGGGAAGCTACAAAATGCAAACAGCGGAAGTGAACTATATAAATGAAACATTTATTTATAATATAAGCACTATCAACTTACTCGCCAATTATGATGGGGATATGCCTTATACTATGGTATAGTATTGAAAAATTATATCTGAGTGAGTTTAGCTACTACTACACCGGTAGTGTACTTACATTGATTTCGTCAGAGTACATAGTTTTCTTGATCTGGTCGCGTTGCAATCGAATGCCATTGCAGGGCAACCATAGTAAAACTACTAGCGATGACAGCAGAACAACCTTCATGTTGTCTGTTTTCAAATCGTAGCTTTAGTCAATTTCGCATGCACTTGCATTTTATAGAAAATTTTCAGAGACACAGAAATATTAATTGCCGAAAACCTGAATCAATTCGTTCCAATATAGCACATGTTAAAAGTATTTGATTTGTGATTGGTTGAAACTTAAAACCATAAAACCACATGTTGTGTTAAAAATTGTGAAAAACCAAATACTGCGCATGTGCATTAGAGGCTGCACTTGCTATTGGTACCCGTGTCACATAGCTACCACTTTATAGGGATACATATGCGGAATTATTTGTGTGAACCAACTAAAATACATAAATATTATTCCGGAACACCGTCCATTTTACACACAAACACATGTTTTATTTCAAAAATACTTAGCTAACAATGCGATAACGAAAAGCTGAATTTCCAGAAAGAACTACACAGCTGCTGAAGTCAATAATTTGCTGACGAAGCAATCTGTATATATTATAATGGTAATTTATACAATTACGGCCCATAATCCATGTTGGGGCCTCTTGCATATTATCAAAGCATTTTCGCCCACGAAGTACCCGGTGGTGGAGTAATCTCCCTAGAGATAATTGTTAAAGCTGAAAAGACCGAATTAATTATATTAGACAACGTCAAAAATATTGTGTGACTATTCAACAATATAATCAACTTTTATATTGCAACACACATATTTAATACAATATTTGGTTGCAATGTACTACGCATAAATTGTCATTTTGCGCACGTGCGTGCATTGGTAACACGCTTAATCATGGCATTATTAACCAATCAATCAATCGTCGTTATATGTTATGAGTACCATTCCAACATTTAAAAATACACTATATAATTCAAAACGGACACAATGCACATTTTTTAATTGTAAGCCTACGACTTTAGGATAACTTTTCAGGAGCGGATCCAGTAAGGGGTACGAGGCGGAGGCACATTCCCCTCCACCGTTTTGGTACTAATTTTTAAAATTTCCATGTACCAAAAATGTATGTATTAAAATAAGTGAAACTCATTTATGTATTCGCTGGGTGATTCCCCTACCGTACGGACCCTGTCGTCCGACGCCACAACTATGTCGTCTGATCAAAAATAAGAAAAATATTAGTTTGCCTATAACAATAACGTTATTGTGATTGTTAATTACTAATATTGATACGCACACATACGATGCCTGAAAATTGTTGAAATAAACTGCATAAATGACCCAAGTTTTAACACCCAGAGTATCTTATTTTATAGCAACATACCGGTATCTCTACCCACAAGCATCTGAATTACCTATAATACACGACTCGAGTGCGTGTGCCTTTATTATAATTTGAGAAGTATGAAAAAAAGCGTGCAAAGGCAAGATTGGTTTTCGCAATATGAAATAGGTAAAGTAAAGTAAATACATCATAAAAACAATTAAATTTTATTTTTTATGGTGCATCACAGCGATTAATTAGATGGATGATGATGAATTTTACTATATAAGAGTATCATATCCGGTAATCTAGAGGTACTATTTCCCTAAATTTTACCACCTCAGTCCTAACCATGGTGGGGCTGAGATCGGTGTGTCCTCGCGGTTTTGAAGTACCGGTAGGTAAAGTAAATACTGTACATCAATGACAATGTTTTTAAGGTAAATTTTCTATAGTACCGTGCATCAAACATATTAATTAGATCTCTATGGTTGCCAATAATAGTTGATAGATTCTTTTCTTTTCATTTATTAAGCGCTATGTAAATAGCGCTTTTACATAATAACATAGGCCTAATATAAATTCTAAATATCATAATCACTTTGAAAAGACAATTTCTTCCAATTTGGGACCCCTCATGTTGTACAATAAGATTGTTTACAATACTGCAGTATACTAAATACATAACGATATGAGGAAAATTAAAAAACAGTCTTGAAGTCGCACAAAAAAATGGATGAAACAAAGGACCAAACAGATATATTTTGGGCACTTTTAATGAAATCAAATCCTTTTTAGTGTCATATAACAAATGTACATCCTTATTGATAATCTCTTTTAGTATGTGACCTGTAGAAAGTAATTAATCTCATCATTCAAATGACCAAGGGAGGAAAATAAAATAAAGTTGCCTACTCCTCACAAATCCTAGCTTAGGAAACCATAACCCCAATCACATCATTGATAAACACATCTGAAAAACACTGACAGTAATGATGTATGGCAAATTCATCAGGCTCTGTACACACATCAAATAATTACTTGGTGACAAAATTCTGTGATTGCCCATATTTGGGAAAGGTAATTTGTCAATTACTCTACACAGTACTGTAATTAGTTATCTTACGGTTACAAAACTCCTGCATTTTGCCCAAGAGTAGCTCATACAGAATAGGCAATCACTGAACTAGAAAAGACTACAACTAATTAATTCAATGTCAAATTATTTATTAGCCATAATTTTTTACACCCATGCCATATTACACAAATGAGCAAATCAAGTTTTGTCACATAAAACTCGACAATGATAATGTGGACAAAGCTTTACACCCAAAATAATGACATCAAAATGTGACATTATTTAAAAATTTAAATGACAATTATAGAACCAGAAGATGGATGACCAGTCCAGTGTGGATACCTATCAGACATAAAAATCGCAACATGCTATCGTCGACTCCTTTGGCGACAGACGCTGATGGTCAGATCAATCAGAGCGTCCCTGATTGCAGGGACAGCTACGCAGTTCAAGGTTTGCAGTGAAAACGCTGTAGCGACTGTGTAGTAATTTGTACAGAAACCAAGCTTAAAAAAATTAAACTTGTGATAGATGTTAATAGATTAGATAATCTGATTAAATGTATATTTCTTCATGGTCCAGCACAATTAATTCCAATCACAAAACCTGCATTATAGCAACTAAATAATAACTAAAGATAATAAGAATTTTAAAATACAAGCAAAATTTAATCAACATTAAAAACATTACGACTTAAATAGAGGGTGATGTACCAGCAAGATTAAATATAGTCCATTTTGGATTATTTGTAATATCACATTAAAAAATAATATTACATCAAGCACTGATTGTTGAAATATGAAATAAACTAAACATTGATTGCCTAACATGGCTTGGTAACCTAATTCATATTGAATAATAGTGCAGAGCTGTATGTATCAACTACACAAATTGCATCTTAACTTATTCCACTATTCATGTGATTTTAATTAACAAAATATTTTTCTAATGCTCTGTCCAGAAAGTCAGGTACTCACTACGCACAAGTCGTCTCGATTCTATTGAGAACGCAACACGACACGACACGCACACAACGGATCATTTTCAATGATGATACGTCCAGAGAACGAACTTGGATTCGTTGTGCGATGGTCATACAACATAGTGAGTGCCCGGATTAACTATCAAGTTTTACATGACAAAAACATGATGTCATCATGCCCCATAAATGGGCAAATCACAGACATTTGTCATATATTAAATTGATAATGTGGACAGGAATCTAATCTTAAATAATCATTATCGAAAGAGGCGTCACAATATATTTGAAAATATAAAAATTTATTTTATGAAATTCATCATCATTTTTTAAAGGCAGAATTCTTGAAATTTGTTACTGTAAAACTTCCTAACTGTGCATTATCTATTTCTGTTGTAGAATTTGTGTGTTTTTTTAATTATTTTTTTTAATGAGTCTGGATGCGAGTTTTGAAAATTTACCATCCTGATGCTTGGTAGAAATTGAGGTCTTCTTCTCTCATCTTATCCCCTGCAAAGGAGAAAAAAACCCAGAAAAATTAAAGAAATCTAGTAGTACGTGTAGCAAGACACACACTATAGCAAAAAAGCAAACAATGACTGATCAACTTAATTTTCAAATGTCACTGAGATTTGGAAACACATTATTTCTTTTCCGCTTATCAAGTTCAAGCCAAGTTATAAAAATCTTTATAATCATTTACATCTTTATTCTATTTGAATTTAAAATATGACACTTGCCATCCCAAAACCAGCATACGGTCGCTAAATGTTAAGTAATTTGCATAAGAATGTGGCAGTGCTGTATACTTAAGTATATTAAAAAGTAAACTTTCTTGTTTTGGTCTCGGATACTGGTTTTCGCATGGCAAGCCTAATACGGGGCACAGACAAGCCAAACCAGTCAGATTTTTTAACCATTTTATAGCTATTATTTTACTCTCTAACACTGTATTAATAACTCAAAATCGATTTTTGTGACGAGTGACTGGTATGGCTTGTCTTTGCCACATATATTCATTAAAAGAACACGTGTGACGCATGCATACATATCTGTGAAGAAACTAAAATTGTAAAAGGTTTTTAAATCCTATAATAACAAGTGGGATTTGTTTATGTTTAAAAATACTGTAAAATCACAAACAACATATTAGTGAGTAATGGATACAAACGGGAGAAAATGCTTTTAAAAAAAGCAGTCTCTTTATACAAATGTAGAAAATAAATTTTCAGAACATCACTAATAACAAGAGCACCACAATCTCATATCATTCCAAAAACAAAACAATTTGACCTACCTATAAACAATCCAACTTAAAACATTTTTATATAGCAGAAACTTAACTGAATATTATCTAAGTCTGTGAAAACCTGAATTGTTTAAGTGTGTGAATCAAAGTAAGTTGATAAAATATTTTATTCTATTTTAATGGGAAATTAAATGCAGTGTTCGAAATAAGGCTTGTCCGCTTGTCCCAGCCAACCAAAATGTCCCACGGACAACCAGAACTATAGGGCAACTTGTCCGTGGGACAACCAAAAAATTTTGGACCCAAACCTCACCTCAAGTGTTTTTTGCCTCCTGAACTTTACTGCGTTGTTGTCATGGGCGCGGCAATTTTGGATTCGCCGAATCACATGTTTTCTCGCATTTTGGTCTGCTGACACTTTAACTTCTCGCGTGTGGCGGGCCCATAGAGATATAATAAGAATACTAGAGCTCTAACCACAGTGTATTCGATGTTCGAAATACGCAGAACTGTGTGTGTGTACCATCCAAGATGGCTGCCATAGATTTAGCCAATCAAATTTCGCTAAGCACCATCGTGCAATTTACTCAGAAAGTTCAGTACAGCTAGTTACCCGTATGTTTGAAACTCGAGCGTTGCGGTGTTTGGGTGTAATGTACATGATTTTAATTTTCACTCCTTGGTATTTTATTTTTAAATAAGATGCTCCACTTGGCCTCGTTTTGGCTACAATAGTTTAATTATTTGTTATTACCGTTACTCATTATCATTAATGAAATAATAGTCAGTCAGAGGGCTTATTAATATGTAATAATATGTATACTAAGCCTGAAGGTGGCGCTTTACTACGACGGCCATCTTGGATGGTACACATACATAACTCTGCATTGCTGTGCAATCTTGTCAGCACTCTAGTTGTTTAATAGCTCTATGGGCGGGTCGCACAACAAGGCACTAACTCGCGTATCAAGGCGAATGGAGGCGTGGGTGAGAAGGCGTTCAAACTTTTCATCGAACTTTTCGTCATGTCGAACGATCTTAGGAAATGGCTGGGTTTGAAGGAAAAAACAAGTTCAGGAGGGAAAACAGTGCAAGGTAAAAATGAAGCAAGCAACAGATAATATACGGACAAGTAAAAACATTTGCGGACAACCAAAGTTTTCATCTAGGTTGTCCATCGGATAACTTCAAGTTTTTCCTTATTTCGAACACTGAAATGTTGTTATATTGAATTTTCACAACAGACAGTATATAATTAATTTTATGCCATGTTCAAATACATTTCCATTTTTATGGAATAGCACAACAATATCTGTAATCCGTGCACATGGCTAGACAAAATATGCTGATCATATCATACCGAGCTTTGTCATTAAATAGCATGTCGTAATTTGCAGTGCCGTAAATTGGAGGTTCAGCTATACATGATGTTTAATGTTCTACATTGATACTTAATGTGAGTACATACTGGTATTAATACCAGTTACATTTCTTTATTTTTCTTTTATTTGATAGGATTTACATAGCGCACATGTCCAGAAAACTGATACAAAATCAATCATACACAACGTGCAACCTCCTCCACTCCCGGGGAGCATTCCTAGTTACGCGTGTAATCAGCACTACTGAGCTTCTACAATACTGTGCTAAATCAAATGTCTGACTGCCTAGAATGTCTGATTATATCAAGTAGAGACATACGACTGATAAAAAACTTGTTAAAAATTAAAACCTGTTTAAATATTTATAATTACAAAGAAAAATAATAGCTCAAGAAGACAATGTACAAGAAATACAACACTCAACACACCAGTAAACACTGAAAACAGTAATATAAAATCCAAACAATGAGTTGTACATGCTAAACTCATGTGTGGGAATACAGTCACACAGCACTGACTTGTAAGACCACAAGCAGACACAACAATTAAGATATTTGAAGGAGATGACACAAATTTGGTGTCTGAATTGGAACATGTCTCTACCTTGAAACGTGGTGAACGTGCTAACCTAAGAAGCAATCAAGACACAATCAAGACACAGGTCGTAAGAAGATACCAAACGACAAATACAAAAACACAAATACGTATCATTCAGTTCAAAGAATTATTTGGGGAACACACATCTCCAATATAGATCCAGTAACTATATTGTGTGTGGGTACAAAGAGCAAGAAGTATATTATTATTATTTTTTTTTTTATTTATTCATTCTGAAGTAATTATAAGTAAAAACATTCAAGGATATAAACACAGAAAAGTACAAAACTAACTTATTTCCACTGTGGTCCCTAAGTCAGACAAGTAATTAGGGAAGTACTTTAAGAAAAAAAATCAAGACATACAGCACATCCATTTGAAAATTTGATTCTTTGTGTACTGCCTATATTATTTACGGTTGTGGATATATGTGACCCAAGCTCACAAAAGGGCTGTAAACTCGTCCTCAGGGCAAAATGAGTTTTTGTTATAATGGCATAGAAAATATCATTTATTTTAAAATGACAGTTAAATGAACTCAATCGGGTGCCTGGAAGCAAAGTTATGACCGTTTGAATAATTGTCACCTTATCAACTTTCTTGAATCAAGTTTTGAGAAAAATGCTTTTATTTTAGCAGGTTTCTATTCATTTTTACTAGCTCCCATCCGAAAATGGCTAAATTTTACCTCTTACAGTTGGAATTTTAAACTCAAATTTCAGGAATAGTAAGATTAATAGTTATTATTTATTACACAAAAAAATAATTCACACAAAATTTACGTTCTATGTCTTATTCTGGCTATGGAGGCTTGTTTCTCAATATAGTGTGGTGCGAGTTTACAGCCCATTTGTGAGCTTGGGTCACATATTTAATACGGTTAAATGACTTGCGCATACATACACCTGTAACTTGTCATTGTTGTGTAGTGATATTTTATATATAAATTTTTAGGCGAGTATGACATTATGTGTATTGGGCTTCACCCTTTAAGAAGTTAAAGGGTGATGGTTACGGGATTCCATACAAACCAACAGGGTGCCTACCTAAATGTATACCCATCTTACCACACATCTAACAGTATTGTAGGCTTAGTAGATCTACTAAGCATAGCCTAGACTAGTTTCTATGAGATTTCTATGGGGATAAATTCAACCGTCAAGCAAGTGTAGGGCATTCAAAAAACAACAGAATCAGTTTCAAACGGCCTAGACCAAGCATAGATAGGCTCAGATTACTGGTAGACCTTCACATTCAACCAAGTACACATGACAGCAGCACAAAGACAATGCCAAACAAATGTGTATGTATGCGCAATTCGATTTGGCATAAACCTATTGTTTCATCACCTGTTGATGAAAGATGTTAATACATCGACTATTTTTAAAATCTGTAGTTATAATTATATTCAAAGAATATACTAGATAAATACAACATACGATATGCAAAATACATTAATGATTGATAGCATTATTATAAAATTGATTATAAAATTTAAAGACATTAACATCTGGAAAAAAAATATACAGCTTTCTCATTTTATATTCATTTTATTTACATGTGTTTAACTATGAGTAGGCTTTGATGAAGCATAAAGTAAAGAATATACTTACTTTCTTGCTGCAATGCTCCCTAGTAGCCTATTGCCACAAATAAATGTAACAATACCTATTACTGTTAAGTAACGAACAGTTTGGAACATATTAAGATAAGCCCAGTAGCAGTACATAAGACCAAGAATAGCTGAAAATAAGTAAAAAGAAACTATTAGATAGATTGTTGTTCTGTCATGCTGATAAGCTTGAAAAGTGGTGAAAGTCCATCATAATAGAGCATTCTGGAGTGCCAATCATTCTTAACTGAATAATTGGTATGTGATATTCAATATGTGTAGACAAAATATATGTGCGTGTCCCAGGAATACACAAGTTTACGACTGTACATTACAACACCTGCCATTTTGTGGGACTTTAGGCGAAGATTTTTGTATACCTTTTTTAATAATTTTTTCTTTTCAAAGATTATCAGAGGAGGGCGGAAAAAAAATAAAAATAAAATTGCATTTTTCGTATTTAATCTTACTTTTGCACTAATTGCCCAAAAATTTAATTATATTTTGATTTCAAATCATTGTTAGTAGCGGGTTTAGTAGCAGGCAGCGGGTTCGCTTAACATGGTGTAAAAAAAGGCTTGCCTTAGCAACAACATCCAAGGGGAGGGGCTTAGCACAATGATCAATTTTAATCGAGCTTGTATCCATCTTTCCATTGATGGAGGTAAAAACGTAGGCCTACACAATCTGAATGACCAATCTTGTGATTTGGTTGGTTTGATTTGATTTGATTTGGTTTCCAATAGTTTTTCTTTTTCAGTAGTTGGATACAACTTTTGTAATACAATACTAGACTATCCTATTATCCTCTTGGAATTACTTCAAAACTGGAAGGCGGAACTAGATCCTGGAAAATACTGATGCCAACAGGGATAAATACTAACATTTACACAGGATGATTACGTAACCCCCATGCTAAGGTTTGTGAACTAGCTTGGTTTTCTGTATCCCCTGAATATTTTTTAAGTCACTTTGGAGGAATAGGTTTAAAGATAAGAGTTTACAATCATGTATTTCTATTTAAATATGCCTGACATTAAAATGAAGATTATTAATGACAGTCAATTTAAAATTTTATTATAACTATATACTCACAAGCTAGGCCAACATGGAATCCAATGGCACTCAGAGACATTGGCATGTTCCCAAGATTTACTCCAAGTTTAGCCCACTGCAAGATGAAAATCTCATTTCATTAGGCTAAATCTCATTAAATTATTTTATCATTATGTTATTTTTTTATACAACTATTATAAAGTAATTATTCGTATTGTTATTCATGATTACTTTAAAAATATTTTTTTTATTACCATTTAAACATAAAATGTAGTTACTGTATACATGTTCATTGGTAAAAAAAAAATCATTCAAAATCAAAACTTACCAAAGCGAGAAGAATGATCAATGGTATTGCAATGAGCCCTGTAAAGACGCTCGACACAGTCTTGGAGGGACGTTTCTCTGGGACTCGGAACATGTGGTCGATTGGATCTTTTGCTTTGTATTCAATTCCTTTCACTTCTGGAGCTTTTTTATTTGGGTCCTCATTGAGTTTCAGGTTCAAATCAGCCTGTGAACAAGAAAATGAAACATTACAGATGAAACAAAAACAAAATTAGTACGACCTCTCCAACTGTATTATAAACGTAACCATAGCATACAGGGTAGACAATTTCATGAACACAAAAGGAAGCACTATACAGTGACACTTACAACATGCCAGAGAAATGGGTTTTGAATGGATGCATCGCCAACAATCAGTTCCATCGAGTACTTGCCAGAGAGGGCACTGAAGTGATCTCGGCCACTCTGAGCTACATCCAGTTTGAAGGAGTACTGAAGGGTTTCAGAGCGATCCGAGGTGAAGATCACTTCCTGCTTTGTCTTTACATTTGCCATGCGAATAAAGGCCTGTGGCAAAAGAAAATTATAATCAATCATACAGTATAACTAAGGTAAGGAGATGAATATTTAGTTACACAAATGATTACAATGGAAACTTTAAGGGGTTGCAAATATTGCTTATCCTTCCCTGTCCTATTAAAAACTAAGCACTAACAAATGCTTTTGGGTCAATAGATTTAATATGAGAGTAATAGAGTGTTGACTTCAACACATTCTACACTAGCAAACTCCCAACTATAGTTACCTTTCAATAAGTGCAACGATAAAGTTCTAAGAATACTAAAACATACATTTTAATGTCTAAATTTCAATGGTTGCACTAGATTTCTTTGGCTTTTTTTTTGAAATGACTGATTATTTTTTATATGTTTTTATATTCATTTGATATTTATATGCAGTATATTTCCATAACTGCCTCAAGCAATTGTGGCACAGTGTTTCTTTGGTGTGACAGCAATCAGAGGAAAATGCTCACTATAAGGCTCCCAGAAGATGAAAGTCAAAAATAAAAACATCAGATCCTCTCAACGCCACACCCCGATCTACGGCACCACACTGCAGGAAAGAAAATAACAAATGCATCTTTACCTGGTGGACAGCCATTGGTTTGTTTGTAGCCTTATCTTTGAGAGTGAACTTCAGCATGATGTTTTGATGATGGTCAGCTTCAAGAACAGATGCCAACTTCTTTGGATGTTGTACACTGTGGAATTCATAAATATTTGATTTATTAAACATACGTAGCTTTTCCCTGTAGAACCGAGTGTTTCAAATCTTTGTTTCTCCCATATGCACTTAAGCTCTGCTTGTCTCTAAATCTCGATCCCTCTTCTGTACACAATGCCTCCATTCGTACTGCTCTGAATTGGGATGACCTGTTCCAAGCATAAATGCCTGTAGACCAAACCCAATACCGTTACGATTTTTAATCATGCGAGAAACTTACTCATGATACATAGCTGCTGCAACAACATCATCCACAACAACAATATTCAACGTTTGTAAAGTGCCTTCAGCCTTAGCTATATACAAGGAGCTGAAGGAATTATGCTACATAAATAGTATACAATAGAATCTAAGCAGCTAATAACTATACAAGAAACTACTTTTCATAGAGCACTGACAGCTATTTACCTGACAGTCTTTGTTGTAATGCTCTGATCTCTGTCAATCACAAGAAGCTCCACCCCTTCTACAGCGACCTCAGTAACGACCTTGACAGTAATACTGCCCTCAGACAGGCCAATTAATCGGCTATCAGCCTTTGCAGGCTTAGCCACCAAAGTGACGTCATAAAATCCAGGCGCTGGTTTGCTTTCCAGGAAATTTAATTCAAAATGTGTTCTGTGATAAGACAATAAACCATAATTAAAAGAACAATAAAGGAAAGGATAATTGCATTCACACAGACGCTACATGCTGGAACAACAAAAACCAAATTAGAATGATAAACTCCAATGGACAGTGTCTCTAATATATTTCTACATCATATTATAAGCCAACAGCTATTTCAAATGACACTTACATGCAGTTGTAGGCAGTAAGATACAATTTTACAAGAAAATTAACCCAAAATTAAATCAAAATATGAGCATAATGATTTTAAAAATGCTCAAGCCATTTTATTACTACTTTCTTCAGGATTCTGTAATTTAATGTGATTTTGAACAACAGAGTAAACAATAAACTATATGTTACTAATCATTATCATGTGACCTATTTAGGCCAGTGGCATATCTAGAAGTCTTGAACTAGGGGTAGGAGTCGATGGGGGCGCAAAATTTAAGCGAGGGGGCTTGATCATTTGAATTTGAGTGGAGTTGAATAGGTTAGTCGTTAAGATGCTTGCCTTCTAATCCCAGGGTCCTGGGTTCAATTCCTGTCACAGCAGGACTTTTTCTTACGACTAAAATCAACTCCACTCCCTAAGTCTCATAAAAAGTTTATAAAGAATCATTCTCATCCTGTAAGTGGCAAGTGTACTTGCTGTTGGATGTGAAGAAAGAAAAAAAAAAAGTGAGGGGGAGCTAGTTCACAAAATAAGGTGATATTGAGTGATTTGTATCTACTTGACCGTAATGTCTATGCTTTAAAAAGGGGGGGGGGGGAGGGCAGCAACTGGTTGATCAGTTTTTCTTACTTGTCGGAAGCTGCAGTTAGTTTTTTCTCTGCAAACAATTTAGAACCGTCCGACTTCCGTACTGCTGATTTGGTTGAAACGGTCAGCTGACCAACGGATCCGGCCATCAGGTTTGTAACTTGGACCTGTAATTGTTTAAAAATTCCATGACTTTATAATTATTAACACAAATATGGATGGAATCTTCAATTTGTTGAAGTACATTACCTATCATTTTAAAGCTTAGAATGTGGAGTAAATGAATATACTAAAAAGTTAATTTTCTTGTTTTTGGACACTGATGCTGATTTCAGCATGAGACTACACTCAATAATGAAAATTATTATTGAACATTATGCTTTAGTTTAAATGCAATACAGAATGAGAAGGGAATAACGGAAGACTAAATCATAAAATATCTACATCTATGGCTACAATAATATCTTGACCTTTGACACTGCATAATGCACAACTCGGGCATGGTTATTCATTTACTTTTTAGTAAAAGGTAGATTTTATTACTAAAATCAGAAAAGCAGTGTGCAACAAAATTCTTTAAAAATGCTATAGAATACTTACGTTGATCTTGGGTTGTACTGGAGAGACAGTTATACTGCTTGACAGTGTGAAACCAACAGGAACAAAGAACTGCAAAGGAAAACACATTGTTGTAAAAATAATATTGATATTATATATACATTCATGTGCCTGACAAAGACTGATAATAAAAAAAGCTTGCTCATCTGACTCAAAATACTTGGCAATATATTAAAGACTTAGTACATAGAGCACCACAAAACATTTTATTTTATTCAGTCCTGTAGAGAATGTAGATAAAGACAGCAACTTTTATATTTGTTTTGTTCAATCCCAAAAAAACAGATAAGAACCTCTCCTAGTAATAGATTTGAGAAGCATTAATACAGATATTGAATAAGGATAATATTCAGGACTTGAGCAGGCCTTTGCAAGCCAGACAGACCTACCTACCTTATTATCTGAGAGGGCTTTAGTGGCAAGGACAACGAGATAGGCATTGCGGACATTTTGTGTGGACTTTCGACTCAGAATGTAGTTTCCCATCATCACAACTTGCTCCTAAAAAACAAATTATAATCAAAATTCATGTAATACATATCATGAGTGAAAATTTAAAAATTACAACATTTACTGAATTTCATAATAATGCAGTTACATATATCCTTAAATTGCTGGCAGAAACCATATGTTAAGTATTCAAATATTTTCTTTGATGTGTGACTTAATTCAAATTTGATTGTATTTCTGTTTAATAATAATTATTTTTAAAAAGAATTGTTTTAGTGGCAGGATATATTTAGTGTTAATAAATGTTAATTTGCTATATTGCACATGACAATAAATTTGTCAGTACACCAAAGACATTTCTTCGCTCTTTACCATTTTCATTTTTCTGATGCAGGAGCCTTCATAAACACTTGCTCAATGGCTTATCGGAAGGGCAATGAAATCCATGAAAAATGTCTTGCCAAGACACGTTATTATTAAGTTTTACACTAAAGTATATTTCATTAACTGTAATGATTATATAAGGTTACATATGTTTGAATAAGCATCCATTTTATTATAAATTTTCACTTACCTCAGTGAGGACAGGTTTCTTGTTGGCTTTTGCAGCAACTTTTAAAGCACCATCAATAAACAATGCTGAGGGCAGGATACCTCCTTCAAACTATTAATAACATGTAAAATTTAAACAATCAAAAAGTAATAGAAACTAAATTGAAATTACATTTTACTATGTTTATTGACAGCAATTGAAGATACATACAAACTACAGAGGGCAGTATAGAGTCACAGAAAGGGAGGATACAATAACTACCTTTGAGTACATATATGAGTACTTCATTTTAAACAGCATAACAAACTGTATTCTCAGACTAGACCCATTTTCTCTCAGTTAGAATGCGCTATTCTTATTCTAAGAACAATTATTAAGCAAGTAACTCACCTGCAAATAAATTTCATCTATTTCATCACCTTGTGCGGCAATATCTTCTACAGAATTCACATATTCCGTAACATCTGTCTCTGCCGACAACATTGACGCAACATGAAGAGAATATACTTGACTGCAATTGAAGAAAAATAAACATGTTATTGCTATGGCAACAAAAATCTAACAACCACAAACAGGTTTTTTATCATTCTACATTCTTAAACACTTATCTTATTCTTAACTTTGTTCTCCTTTATAGTATATTGAAAATAGGGCACATATGTGAATACAAGTCACCATCATTACATTGCCATGCTTGTCAAACAAACAAGAAATTTTTCAAAAATGAAACTCAGAAAAGAAGAAAAAACACTCACAGACATATTCCAGGTCTACCAGGACAAATTAAAATGTAAAATACAGTATCCAATTCAGAGGTATCTGTTCATAGGTAAATCTCTTCTTTTACATGTTATGATAAGAGTTATGTAGAGCATATATTTCTTTTATTTGAAACTATATCATGTAACGATGTACATTGTTTTTGTGATGCATTCTTTGCTCTATAGTTAAATATGGCATGCAACACTGAACAGGGAAGGCTTCTTTTGGTTTTCTATCGTCTCTAACTTGAGGAAAATAAAATTATGAATTATGAATAAAGATTAAATTTAAATGGATCTTGCAAAAACATTGTATCTATAAATTCATACCTTATAACACTATCGTCTTTTTGTAACGCTGCTTTCAAAAGTTTAGCTACTTCAACTGAATTAACTGCAAAAAATACAAGAAACCGAAATCAACTTTTAGGCTATAATAATTACATGTTTACTTTAGAAAAACAAAACAGATCAGTAGTGATATTTTTAGTCTAAGAGTGAAAAATGCAACTAGATAAACTATATGTTAATCCAGGTGAAGTATTCATAAAAAAGACTAAGCATAGTAACTCAATTTATATTGAGTATGTTAAAAATCTGGGCTTAGCTGCTAGGCAGCCGCAGCAGTATCAGTTCATCTTCTAGTGCCTGGTAAACTGGAAGGACACAGGGCGACAATTATCCACCCTTTACCGTAAAGTGTACATGGAACCAACGGCTCAGGCATCTCCCTCATCATCATATACGGTTTCAGTCCTTTTCCATTTTGGTTATGGGTTGGACCAAAAATTTTATATAATTATACTTAATATTATTAGCAGTAATGCATTAATGAGACAATAGAAAATCTTAAAGATATTTAAAAAATAATTTCACAGGGAAAGTAGCTTGCAAAATAGAACCTGTGACACAAAGATCTTTAAGGTGTACCCAAAGTGGCACTGGTGACAATCAGTTCTAACTGCCTGAATAACATGTTAAAGCCGGGCATTTATTGCACCAAACGTTCATCGCCCAACATGATTCCATGGAGAATGCAACACAACAGACCGTTTTTAATGACGATCCGTCACCTAGCATTCACAGGGAGCAGAGTTTGATTCATCGGTCGGTGGTGGTCGTATTACGAGGCAGTGATTGCCCGAATTTACTAAGGGATAGTAAACTTGGATGTTGCCTAATGTAGGCCAGGTATCCACGCAAGTCAAGTTTTTAAATAAAAATTGAAAATTAGCATTTGTTTTTCTCTAGACTGAATTATTTCCAGGAATACTTACTTGGAAAATTCAAACTATTCAGAGCACAAACAGCATAAAAAAGTGTAGCAGTGTCAGCACTCTCGTTGAGGGCGCCATTTAAAGTCTGCTTAGCATTGCCAGCATTCAACTGAAAATATGATATAATAAAATGGTTATAAAATAAAAGTTTTTTTGACTATAATATTGTAAAATAATATAATAATAAATAAATAGGTAGCGCTAAATGGGATCAATGAAGAAATGTTCTTTGAAGAAGTTGGTCTTTAATTAAGCAAAGAACTTAAATAGCAGAAGAATGAGCTGTTTGCATATTTGCATTAAAATCGATGGAACATCTGCCCTCCCGCAAGTGGGGTAAAATTTGACCATTTGACTGAGTGGAGAAACTACAGGAAACAGACGAACCTGAGCGGTACCTTCATTATTGATATATAGCGCCACCGCACAGACAGGGTAAAATTGCTCTCCATGTACCCACAATGCATTTCGAACAGATGTTCTACTATATTGGGAAGCTGCTCTATCTTCTGCTATTTATTATCTTTGCTTTAAGTTAAACCAGTGAGTTCAGCAGTTCTAATGGACACAAGTGCCAATGCCCTTGGCAAAGTAAACAAAATCCTTTTACACAATTGTCTCAAAACTACCAAATAATATATGTTTAGAACATGCAATGATTTACATACACACACCTAAAATTAAAATTACAAGCCATATGCTTTAAGTTTTCGAACCTCAGCTCTACCACTGTCGAACTGAGGTGGTGTGGACTCTCGCGCACCCCCTACCTACGAATCCTGCATCCAAACCAGAGCTAAAAGTTTGTAATATATAAGATACTTGTAGAAACTTCTTTAAAGATCTGAAACCTGTATAAAAAGTTTCTCCATAATTTTGTACCGTCACTTTATCAGTCATGTTATGGGGAAAAGGATGTAAAAAGATGTGTAAGATAAAGGCCAAGTAAAACTGATTGAATATGGCCTCTTGGAAGAGTAGTGTTTTAATTGAGCAGTCCACCCTATAAATATAAACAGGGAGACAGATATCTCTATGGATAAACACACACACACTGGTTAAAACCAGGAACATTTGATGAAGTCACTTACCTGGCAGTTGCCGAGAGCTTTAGCTGCTGCAGTTGCATGGTACAACGACTGAACATTACTAATATCTATATTGGCTTTTAAATAATTACAAGCATCCTGCAATGACAAATTATGTAATAGCATATTTAAATGTACAGTATATAGTTTTATGAACCGAGAACAATGCATTACTTTAATATAATCACTTTTTTATATAATTTGAATACATAACTTAATAATTGAATAATTTCTACAACTAAATTCATAATGTTGATAAATTTATAAATCAATAAGGTGTTCAATGCACTAAGATTGCAATGATATTAAATGAATAATTTTTAGGTTGCAAAATATTCAATAGAATACTTAAATAATACATGTATAAAGAAATTAATGACAATGTACAAAACTATGAAAACCTTCATAAAATCAAAGTAACCTCACAAATATTAAAATCATAGAGTAAAAAGGACAAAAAGACAAGGACAGAAGGCACAGTCGACAACGAAATTCTCTTAACAAAATTTAATCTAGGCCCATAAATAAGTTAAAAATAACAAACAGTCCAATGCTTACCTTTGGAGCAGGAGCACCAAGCAGGGTAAGCCCAAGGATTGAATAATGTGCATGAGCAATATCTGTGAATTTAGCCTGCTCTAGCACTGCTCGAATTTTAGTTTGATCTTCTGATGTTAAGACAGAAAGAGGGCGAAGAGCCTGCCCAGCCACTGCAAATGCTAACAGCAGCAACAATCCATATCCTGCAGAGAAATAATTGACAATTTCATACATCAATCAGTTTTCAATAGTTCTAAAACTTTGGAATATATTTTATTATCCATCAATGTTGAAAAAATGATGAAATAAAGGAAACAGATAATCATAATATAGATGCTATGTTTACAATAAGCATGATGTATTAATATTTTATAATCAGCTAATATCATCCCAAGGTAAATTTTTACTTATGAAAGCAAAATGTGTCTTATTGCACAGTAGATGCTTTGGTGGGGTAATAACAAGCCTAAATGTTGTTAATACATCCATTCTAATTCAATCCATGCATACAACGTGACACGGTAAAATCAGGAAGGAATTTCCTTATGACAACCTTGGTCAGCACAGGTGTGGTCAGTGTGCTCGGTGCATCATCCCATCACCAGCAGACAGTGGCGTATCGAGAGAAGAGTGCCCTGCAGTTGCCCCCTCCCCCCTTCCACCCACACCACTGAAAATGTTGGATGCCAAAAAATCACACTCAAGTAGATAAAAATCACATCATATGACCCTATTTTTGAGCTAGCATCCCTCTCACTTTATCGAGTCCCCACTTCTAGACACACCACTGCCAGCAGATAAGGTCGCCATAAAGTTTACACTAAACAGTTCATCTAAAAAAAAAGTAATCTGTACGGTACTATATGATGCTTTTATTTGCTGCCTAATTTACATAGTTTCCACCAAATAAATGGTGTAAATTAATTTGCAAACACAGTACTGTCTATTAAAAAGCCTGCCAACTTGCCTGTTCACTTTTTTGGGGCTAGGGTTACAGAAAATTGATTATACTGTGTAAGTGCAAACCACACATCAATACTTCAGTAACTCCTTGCAAAAAAAATCACTGACTGGTAGGCATACAGTATTTACTGATTATTGATTGGTTGCATTAGCATTATATTTTTATTTCAAACCATACTTTCATCTACACTATATGTTGCATATGTTGTCTACTTTTTAGTACCAGCAGTACTCCTTAGTGTGAAGTATTTTAATTGCACAGATGACACCTCAAAAACTAGCTGAAATTTACAAGAAAAATTGCTCGGAAAAATAGGCCTAGGTGCGCAGAATTTTAATTACTGCATAATACGTTGGTTATAATTATATATTAAGATTAGGTTAAAGCCTAATTTTTGGCAAAATTTCCAGAAAAACGCATACTTCTAGGCCAAATCTTTGCGCAGAGGATATATTCCCAGCGCAGACATTACTTTTACAGTCTGGCCAGTACTAATACTGCCCAGATATGCAAAGACCAGACTAGGCTCTATGTTTGAATCATATGCCCTACATTGTCATTTGATCTAACTTACCTTCCATGATCATGATTCTAAACTAAAAAAAAAAAAAAATTAATAATTGGCAGTGATGTTGCAAGTAGAAAGAACAGGGCAATGCCAAACTTAAAACAGGGCACAATATTCCACATTAATTATCTCGCTAATTTTCCAATACTTTTGGGGCTATCTAGGCCCAGCATACGTATACAGTTATCTCGATCCAAGTTCCTAGGCCTACACGTTGACTAGGTTACTCGTGAACAGATGCCGCACTACAACAATACAACCCGCCCTCTGTCGTTTATCACACGTGGCATCATAACAATACAAGCAATAAGGCCTAGGCCTAGCTTCTATAATACGGTAATCGCCGATATAGGGGTATTTTGCAAAGTTATAAATCAGCTCATTTAAAGACACTCGTATTTAACATTACATCATATAAAAGTAAATGCATAAATTGAAAATTACGAATCAGAACAAAATATTCACATCCAGCGTACCTTTCGCCATTTCACCGGTGTTCCAGGACCCGAGTTGAAAGATCGCACATCCGGGAAATTTTGATGATCTCAGTGGATACGTTCTTACGATCGCCATTGCGTTTGTTTGCTGGTTATTAATAATATGAGCACACGCCACCTATAATTTGAACTCAGATCAAATGTTGGTAGGAAGTGATGTGACATGAGAGGTGGGGCGCAAATCCTCGAAGTTTAGGAGAGACCTTTGGATCTTTTGGAGCGAACCCGCCACCTGCCAATAATGGTAATTTTGAATAAAACTAAAATTTTATTTTTGGCTAATTAGCGCACCCACCGCTACGAAAACAGTGGACATTTCAGAAAAAAAAAAGTTTTTCTTTTTTTATTAACGCCCGCCGCTGCTTTGAAAAAAATAGGATATATGTATATTTCTTCCTAATTATATAAATTCAAGGCATTTAAATATCCCATTAATATACTGTTTACATTCAACTCAACTAGTCCTGTAGCCGAGACTTGTTGATCGGGGCATTTTCTGAGAGGGGAAGTGGCCAACTGGAGTGCCACGCCCACCTCAGTCCCACCACGGTTGAAACTTAATAGCACTCTTAGACTTTTCAAACAATTTTTTAAAAAGTGTTCGACATTCATCTAAAGGTAAAACTATCAGCCGTATCCCTTTTTAATTTTAATTAATAATTAATTAATTTTAATTTTAATGCCATAAATTAATTTTTCAAAAATGTTAATGCCATAAATGGCATTCTCATACTTAGAATATTTATTTTAAATTTTATTAATTTGACTTCCAATTTTGAATTAGATCAAATAAGTTTTTGCACATTTTAGGAAGAAGAAGGAAGGGATGATACCAGGCGTGTCAACACCATTTTCAGCCCCACCATGGCTAGGAGTAAGGCGAATTAAATCAGTGGCTCTTCATGGTGTGGGTGTACTATGGAAGTGCATAAGGCCCTTTTTTCATGGTATAAATATATTTTAATATCTGTACATATACACCTGAATACCCCTGGGCAATATTATTTTGTATCTGTAGGCTACATTTTGTAAACGTTTGTCTTTGACGAGGTAATAATAATAATAATAATTTTGGCTTATATAGCGCATTATGCTAAAGCCTCAATGCGCTTAACAGTAAAAATAAAATTCGGGAAAAAAAATTAAGAAAAATACAAGCTAAAAAGGTGAGTTTTTAAAGCTGCCTTAAAATCATCAATGGAAGTTGCCTGTCGGATTGTAATAGGCAGAGCATTCCAAAGAAAGACAGAAGCCCAAGAAAAAGAACGACTACATAATGCTTTGTCGACGGGTGAGTTGAATGAGCAAGTAGAGATTCTGAACTAGGTGTGATGCAGCCGCGAGTAAGTCGTCCCTTGGCTACAGTATGTGTGTAGGTCGTCTCTTTAGAGTCAGCTTATTTCACATATATTTTATTTGTGGCGTTTTATTATATTTGCGTCTTTGAACTTTTTAAAAAGCTACTTCTGTTGTTGTTTGAAGTGGTCGGAATCAATTTTTACTTGAAACTACTGTATATAGACAGATGCAGTACTGGAAAATTCGGCGATCAATTTTGTTATTAATACTGTACAAACTTTTAAAATGGTACATAAAAATCATTCGGATCATTCTCTTTTCAATGAATATCACGATTGGAGCTAACAGCGCTCAAGTCGAATTCAAAATGGCATTGAAAAATAGTTCGACATAAAAAAAAAAAATTCGACTTACAGATCGTTAATTAATGGAAAAATTACAATTTAAATAATTTGTCATGTAAAATAATATCGAATTATTCGAGTCGGGCGAAGTCGACTTAAGCAAGTTTAACTATACTACAAAATACATTCTTATTTGCCTTGGAACGGAGTTCTTTAGCGTTATTTTCCTGGTTAAATTCATAATCAATTATTAGTCTCAGATACTTATATGTCTTTCAACAATTTCCACATTCTCAATATCGATTACAATATTTTAATGAATTCATTTTTCCTCCTCAAATAGAAAATCTTTTCTTGGCATTTAGAACTAAAAAATTCTCCTTCCACCATAAAATAAGTGATTTAACATATTCATTAAAAAAGTATGTCATATTTTTAAATCAAACAGACACGTGTCATCTGCAAATATTAAATGATTTACTTGGATCTATAGTACGGTACTGTAAAAATCAGAATAGAACGAAAAAAGCAAGGTTGACAAAAGACACCCTGTGGTACCCCCGTGTTACAGGTCGGCAACTCAGATACACTACCCCTAAATTTAACAATCTGTTTTCTTTCGTATAAGTCAGACATACCAAGGTTAAGTCGTGGGCTTATTCCTATATTTAACAATTTGTCAGAGATGAGGCCCCGAATCGTACTCAACGCTGCCGAAAACGCCTAAAATTATTATTCTAGCATAGTCATTAATATTTGGATAAATTCCATAATCATCATCTTCCGATACTGTGCATATCCTCTACTGATAGATCTATGCTCACACTTTATTGAAGATGAGCATACAACTTCTGCGTGAGCATCATAACTGCATCAATTAATCCCTTTTTTCCAGATAAGTAAAAGGATTACTAATTTGCTATATAAAGAATTGTAACATCACCGTACAAATAAACCAGAATAAACAGCTCTTGGATTTTGTTGTCCAGGTCCCACAAAATGACAACGTAACTACAAGCATGTATTGCTGCTGGCTCTAAAACAAAGCCTTAAAAAAATCCATGTGATAAGCAATGGCTTCTGCGACTTATTTGGTTGATTTGAAACAATGACAAATAAAAAATGCAGACAAAAACATTTGTGAAAAGTTGTTTATTTCGTTATTCATATCTTGACACAATGATATATTTTACCATAAATAATTTTGCATGAAACTAGAAAACAGAGATATACATCTACTGAGAAAAAATAAATAAATGAAAAATAATTGGGGAAAAAAAGCAAATTTAAGTACATGACACAAATTTAGGATAAATATGGAAAGTAGAAAATCTAGATAAGAAATGAATAATGAGAATGCTAATTATGGCATATGAATTTAATTAACACAACAAAATATTTGCAAGATTTTTATCAAACAGGTAAGAAAGGTTTAATTTGTTTCTTATAAACATGAGAATCTAAACACAGGAAATAGATAGAAGATATGGTTTAATTACATTAAGATTGCTGTTAATTCAGTGCTTACAAATTTTAAGTGACCACTAAATCCAGAGTAAATAAAATAATAAATATCTTCCTTTTGTATTTCATATAAATATTGATCATACGACTAAGTTCCAGTGCAAAAACACAGTTTGGTGAGCTTGAACTAGCAGTGGTCATGTATCATTTTGTATAACACAGAGTGGGATCAGTCTAAGGTACAGAGAGAGGAAATGGTATGGTGTTCAAACAATAAATTAATGATAATGTGATTTAAATGGCAATGGAAGGCATTATGTTTGTTCAAAATAGAGTTCTTACATTCATTCAGGTAAGATAATTCCTATGTCGAGTCTAGCGGTTAGCTAGATATTTGTATTGTCTCACTCGCTTTCAGGGATTAAAGACTTCCAAAGTGCCTAATCTAGCTGCAGACAGAGGACCCAAGCCTTAACTCATATTTTGTGCAACTGTCTTTTGAAAAATTCTGACAAGTATAATTTCCAAGTGACTTATTATTAGTTTTACCGGAATTAAAACTAACATTATTCAACAC
>NW_022751954.1:211268-218219 GCF_011630105.1 Anneissia japonica
ATATATATCTCGTTATAGAGTACATACAGTGCTGATGGAATTTAACAAAATTATTTTCATGGATGGAGGCACAACAGTTTGATTAAATCATTACAGTAGAACCTCGTTTTTACGTACCCCAGTTATACGAACCCTCGGTTTTACGTACGCCTCGTATCGACGAAAAACCCCGGAAATATTCAAAACAAACTGCCCTTTTCAGAGCAACCATAAGTAAAAAGACTATAACAATAAACTATAACAATAAACAATCCATAATGCAACGTATTTTCATTAAACAGCAACGTTGATTGAGTCTAATACCGGGTTGTTATAATCTAAAACCACGTGAACTGAGTGAGATGAACAACTACCGATGGTGTTCAAAATAATTCGTTCCCCTTTAAGTTCGTGTGGCAAACCATGGAAACACTTGTCTGGTTGAATTTTTTACACGAAACTGATTAGGCATAGTTTCGCACACGAATGCTAATTGGTTGGCTCGCCCAGTGCAGTGCTCATGGTTGCTGTTTCACGTACACGAACGCTAATTGGTTGGCTCGCCCAGTGCAGCGCACATGGGTTTAGTTTGTCTCAACAGGCCCAGACAACACCACAGCTCTGTTGTTTAAAATAGGCATGAAGGGGAATTCCAAAGTTACTGTATACCTTTATTGTATAGGTAATCTTACAATATTTTCATGTTCTTTAGTTAAATAAATGATATAAAGTGATGAATTAATACAATAGACACATGGTTTTTTTTAACACTTTATTATGACATCGTAAAGTGATAAATAAAAACACTAAACACATGGTCTTATTCGTAGGCCTAGAGGCTTGGTCTAGCCTAGCTAGGTAACATCGTTCGTTCATACATACGTATATTGAGCGTTACATACGTATTAGGTCAAAGGTTACCACAAATTTAACCCAACCTCTATTATACGAATCCCCCAATTTACGTACGCCCTCCGGTCCTGTACCGTACGTAAAATCGAGGTTCTACTGTACTATTAACTAAGTGATTGTATAAGCAGACATGATTACCAATTTATCAGTTTAGTAAGAAGTGAAAAAAGTGCACACTAGCAAAAAGCACTTAGCCATGGAGCTTGACAACCAAATGTAGTGTGCCAGCCCTCTAGCAGATACCACTTACCTTTGCAGCTTGGCTACCAGTTCAAATGAGCAGAAGTTGACCCATGATGTCATAATCTAGTTAAGCACTTACCCCTGTGGCTTAGCAGGTGAACATCGTTGACCCAAATAAGTGAGCGCACTCTAATAGCACTTAAATCTGCAGCATTTCAAGCCATTACAGTAAGTGCTCCCTCTAGAAGGGAATGAAGCTTAGCAATTCAATAACGATGAACCACTGAGTGAGTGCACTCTAGTAGGAAATTAACACTGCAGCTTAAACAGAGCAGAAACTCTAGCAGGCACTTACCCCCATCCTTTCTTTTTATATTGGTCAGCTACATCTTGTAAAATTTCCAAGTATTTGTTTCTACCAGCAGCTCCAGTATCTAAGATGTCTGGTAGAACAGAAACCACACAAAGAGGATTAGCTGCAGCTGTGTCTAACACTTCCTTATTGATGATCTGTGTGATTAAAAAAAAAGTGTAAACATACAGTAAACTAGTACTTGATGAGTGTGGGTATGGTGTAAACATGGCTTCTTCAACGACCTTATTAATGCAGTTATGTTGTAAATATGCTCCTTCTATGAGGACCTCAATGATATAGACTCTATGTACATGTCGTCTTTTTTTATATATTTTTTCAATTCTAACCATTTCAATTGAAACTCTTGAATTTACAGACTTTCTTTCAATGGTTTTTCAGCATCAGCAGATTAATACATTTTTCTGTATGTTATATGGTGTGAACATGCATATCATAATCATTGACCTTTGAGGTGGGGTCGGATGTAAATAGGATATATTTATAGACCTCTAGTTGTAGAATAAGAAAATGCCTATACCAGGGAGATCTCAATGTGTAGGAAATGAGGTATACATGATATACCTACACTATTTGAAGAAATACACAAACTTAAAATTACATGATTAATAAATAATTACATGATTCATCGATCAAGACGATTCACATTTTAGGGTGTGGTAAGGGATAAAGTAGACACTCTGTAAAGAGACGTGTAGTATAGAAAGTTCAAAATGCTTACTTCAAGAACCTCTGGGGGTGGCAAAGTCTCTGCGAATTTATCCATTGCCCAGTTAACAATGTCACCTGAAGTACGACCTCCATTGAAATCTTCAGCTTCGCCGTTCTTTTTACCATGAGCAAAATATTTAATAGTTGGGTATCCACGAACCTATTATTGAGAGTGGGTAGAAAAAATAATAATTATGAAATTTAAATCAATAACACATACATGACGTATTACTTATATTGAGAATGACAATAACAAATATTTTTGTTGCATTAAAATTTGTACTGATTCTTTCTGTTCTGACTGCTGTGTGTTTGAAAGTGTATAGTACAGTCTGTGAGGAGTATAGATAAATGATATACTATACACTCGTGAGAGGAGTGTAGAAAAATGACCTTTTGGGACTTTCTATCTAAATGTACATACCCCATATCTTCCAGCTACAATTGTATGAACCGTCGCATCAAGGGCTCCAAGCTTCACTTTGCCCTTGAGTTGAGTAGCAGCGCTGTCCCATTCTGGGGCCAGGTTCTTGCAGTGGCCGCACCAAGGCGCAAAGAACTCAACCAACCAATGGTCTTCACTTCCTATAACCAGCTCTTCAAAGTTGGAATCGGTCAACTCTATAACATCCTTTCCATCTCCTTTTTTCTGCTTGAAGAATTAAAAATTTGCTGCAGTATTTCTTTTTAATTTGAAAGTATATTAATACTACAGTATTCATACAAAAATTCCCCCGATAGAGAAACTTTGCTCAATTGGCAGCATAAATTCTATTGCACGTACGAATACAATAAATACGCAAGAATCTGTGTTACAACATTTTACAAGTTCTTACATTTCTGCAATTGTGAATGTGTATAACAGATATAACTTAGTTAATATGTATAACTTACTGTATTCACATCAAGATCATTTAAAACAACCACTCATCAATAACTTATTTGTCTTCAATAACTTATTTGTCTTCATTTACCTGTCCCCCGCCTGATCCCCCGCTGCCTCCTCCACTTGACTTGCTTCCTCCTCCACTGGATTTCTTGCCTCCAAGTCGATCCTGGACAATTTGTGTAGCCACTTTTAAGGCTTCAGATGTAATAGCATCTGCTGTTCTTCCTCCTACAATAAGGAAATAAGGAATGTGGTAACAATAAAAATAATAATTTATGGATTTATTATTATTAATTTTAACTATTCTGCTAACAGATATATCTGGTGGTCATTGACGTAAATTGGTTACTTTGACACTTTTGCAATGAGAAAGTAGGACTAATTATGTTAAATAGTGTTATTTAGGCCTATATTAATATGGAGAAATAAGTAAATAAACAGGGTACATTTTTATTTTACATAAATTTTACGGTATATTCATTGTTGTTTATTATCATTTAATTGTTATATAACAACAATTCATTAATGTTTTATTTTAATTTATAAAGCGCCTAACACTGGATTGGCAAAAATGGGCAACAAGAGAATATATAAAAAAACAGAAAAATATATGATGTGTGATTTGACCAGAAGAAAAAGGATGGTGTTAATGAACTTTTAAAAGTTAATCACATGATAGTAACTTTAAAAGGTAGGAAGAGTTGTGGAATTTCTTATTGTTATGTAATATACACTTATATAACAATACAGAGAGAGATGAGGAAGTGAGAGAGAGCAGCAGTTGTAATAGATTGGTCATTGAATCCCTCCTAGGAGAGAGGTAACAATTATAAGCAGAAGGTGATTGTGAAGCAGAGAATGGGAAATAAAAATAAAAGACGTTCTTTAATATGGGACCTCAGAAAAGTGGTCTTTAATTGGAGGTGGTCTTCAATCGGAGGGATATTTAACTGGAGGGGTATTTAACTGGGGGGGGGGGGGAATGTAGTATGCATGTCACTCCTAAGCAATCAGGAATAATACTTTACACTGTTTTGTTCATAAACATTTAAACCTTTGTTTGAAAAATAGTATAGTTCTATTATATTGTTTAATGATAAAAATTTAAAGCACTGGCGAAATGGATTGAACAATGGTATTTTTCTTGCATCACATAAATTCCACAAATAGTAGAGTACCTGGCTATGATTTGTATGCACTTAATTTAGGAGAGAATATCTCAACTGTTATAGTCTTATATGAACCCTATGAACAACATGGGATGTGTGCAAAAATCTCTATCTGGCAAACAGCTGCGTTTATCATTGTAAGTGCTACTTTAAACTGTAGATCAGACAGTATGTACACATTGCAGACAATGGTTTTTCTTCTATAAAAGAACACATATGATGAGGGGATCAAATTTCAGAAATCTCACCTTGGTCACAAGTCCCATTCAGATTATCTAGCCTACTGTTTAAGATATAACTTTTTTTAAAAGGGGCGTCGCCCCTACATTCTGCATATTTAAGCTAATTTTCATATGAACTGGACAAGTGACCAGTGTTATTTCTGAAATTGTATCCCCTCATCATCTATGTTCATTTATAAAAGAAAAACCCTTGTTTACAATATGTTCAGATTAGCCTACTGTTTAAAGTAGTACTTTCAATAAACAAAAGGGGCCTGGCCCCTATTTTGCATTTAAGCTGATTTCAATATGAACAGAAGTTGTGACAAAGACTTCCTGAAATTTGATCCCCTCATCATAATGTGTTCTTTTTATAGAAACATCATTGTTTGCAATACGGCCATATTGTCTAGCCCCTGTTTAAAGTAGCACTTGCAATGAAAAAGGGGTGTGGCCATTTTAAAAGGGTGTGGTAATTTTCGGGATGTTCATCCCGGATACAGAGATTTTGGCACACATCCAATGTTGTTTCTTGGGTTCAAATTAGTCTACATTATAACAGTTAAGATATTCTCTCCTAAATTAAATGTATACAAATCTGGTCAGGTCCTAGACTAAAAAGGATTCTGAAAATAAAGGATTTTAAAATGTACAATTATAAAATTACCTTGATAATCTGTGGGTTTTTTCTTGTTGCTTCCAAATACTTTAATAGTTGGAAATCCACGGACATTGTATGGTTGACCAACAGCTTGGTGGGCCGTCATATCAACTGCACCGACGTTAACAATGCCCTAAAATCAGTCAAACAATTGTCCAAAGTTAATACAACTAATGCAACATTTATACAACCAGTATCAATCTTAATGATAATCATAATGATTAACCATCATCATCATGTCTAGCATCATCATTATCATGTTTGTCATGGTCTTGAATACATTTATAACTTTGCAAGCAATTTCCCTTAGATATATCACCATGTTTTAGGAACTGAAACTCACTTTTTTGTATTTTCTTTAAGACCTGTGTTAAGGTCTTTCTTCCTAAAACAGCGATATATCTTAGGTAAAATTGAAAGTAATAGTTGTTTTTGTGTAGAATTTCTTAGTCTATTATGGGAGTCAAATAATAACCACCAAACCTCTTTAAGGTGAAATAATTGAATGGGATATTAAATAATTCAGAGTTGACCATTTTAATTTAACTATGTTAATCACAATTATCAACTAATAAGTGGTTTATTCATAAGTACATATGCTTATGAAGGTTAAGAGTAAATTCCAATAACCAGGATACAGGCACTTCCTTATAAGGGATTACTACTATTCCACAAAATTCTATGCACAAGGTAAACTCAGCAAAGCCTATAAACTGCATGATAGCATGGTGTTGTAATTTGGGGTTATCATATTGTTAATTGTTCCAATTAAACTGTGCTGCAAATGTACATTCTCATGTATGTTGTCATCACCATGTGAGCAACATTCTAAATTCTGAATCATTAAAAGACACAAGACTCTCTGTGCTCTGCCAGAGTGCTCTTGATAATGTACCACCCTTGAATTGAAGCCCTGGTCTTCTTTTTTTTTTGCGAACTTGGGATGGGCTTCTTTCGAGGCACTTTTGCAAAGTAAAGAGGGGGGCTTCTTTTCAAAATAAATGCAGTATATTTTTTGAATTTTTACTATAAAACAATAGGGCCACTGCTGTAACATCATTCTGTATCATGGAGTACATTAACCAGCATTAATCACCTAAACCACTGTATATACCAAGCATGTTTTTTATTTTATTTTGTTTCTTTGAAATTCATGTAGTGTATGCTTCTTTTCGAGATGAACTTCTTTTCGAGGCTAATTTTGCAAACTAAAGGGGCGGGACTTCAATTCGAAATGGGCTTCTTCTCGAGATTAAGACCACTGGGCTTCAATTCAAGGTTTTATGGTATGTTTATAAAGTTCTGTTCACATTATAACGTTTATGAGTATGATGATGTCCTAATGTGGCACAAACCACAGATATTTGTCAAGTTTTGATAGTGTGGACATAGCTTCAAACCAACTCCATTTCAGCACAAAATACATTTTAAATTTGGTTTTACCTTGAGAGCAGTAGCTGCTTTGTTCCATTCTGGTACAAGGTTTTTGCAATGGCCGCACCTGAGCAAAAATAGTAAGGTGTTTATAAAATATTTCTAGAGACTAGATCTATTTATTGACTATATACTTCTAAAACTAACAAAGTTTCCTAAAATGATGTATCAGATATCTATTACTACTGTAATTCCTCGGGTATAAGCCCAACCCCTAATTTATGCCAAATTTTGTGTACCAGCCTTTCCTCAGGCAAAAGCCCAGGGTAAGAGAAATATTCTCAGAAAAAACATATCAAGTACTGGTTTTGAATTTAAATTAGGCAAACAGTGCCATTCAATTGCCATTGATTATAGGGATTCCCCACATATAAATAAGCCCACTAACAGAAATTGGCCCAATGTTGTGTTCAAGAGGG